>NC_085018.1:25821973-25854775 GCF_963692335.1 Osmerus eperlanus
CTCCTCCTCCACCACCTCCTCCTCTACCTCCTCCTCCTTCACCTCCTCCTCTCCCTCCTCCTTCACCTCCTCCACCTCCTCCACCTCCTCCTCCTCCACCTCCTCCTCCACCTCCTCCATCACCTCCTCCTCCTTCACCTCCTTCACCTCCTTCACCTCCTCCTCCTCCTCCACCACCTCCTCCTATACCTCCTCTTTCTCTACCTCCTCCAACAGCTGTTTACCTCCAGGCTGACAGACATGAGGAATGACTTCCTGTCACACCAGACAGACTCACTGTATTTGACACACTCTCATTGTGCAAAGCTCACTGCAGGGCTTCTGTCAGACAATCATCCACACCTGCAGCTCTGTCCATCGATCTGCTGGACATATGAGAGTGACCCTCTGGAAAGGGACCAGGGATGTGCTGTGTGTCCATAGTGACCCTCTGGACAGGCACCTGGGATTTGCTCTGTTTCCATAGTGACCCTCTGGACAGGGACCAGGGATGTGCTCTGTTGCCATAGTGACCCTCTGGACAGGGACCTGGGATGTGCTCTGTTGCCATAGTGACCATATAGACAGGGACCAGGGATGTGCTCTTTGATCCTGACCCTCCACAGCAGGATTGGGAGGGTGGGATGGACCACCACAACCCCACGTTCTACTGATGCACCAGCACACCGCACACTCTACTGGTGCACCAGCACACCGCACACTCTACTGGTGCACCAGCACACCGCACACTCTACTGGTGCACCAGCACACCGCACACTCTACTGATGCACCAGCACACCGCACACTCTACTGGTGCACCAGCACACCGCACACTCTACTGATGCACCAGCACACCGCACACTGTACTGATGCACCAGCACACCGCACACTCTACTGGTGCACCAGCACACCGCACACTCTACTGATGCACCAGCACACCGCACACTCTACTGGTGCACCAGCACACCGCACACTCTACTGATGCACCAGCACACCGCACACTCTACTGGTGCACCAGCACACCGCACACTCTACTGGTGCACCAGCACACCGCACACTGTACTGGTGCACCAGCACACCGCACACTGTACTGATGCACCAGCACACCGCACACTCTACTGGTGCACCAGCACACCGCACACTGTACTGATGCACCAGCACACCGCACACTCTACTGATGCACCAGCACACCGCACACTCTACTGATGCACCAGCACACCGCACACTCTACTGGTGCACCAGCACACCGCACACTCTACTGATGCACCAGCACACCGCACACTGTACTGATGCTCCAGCACACCGCACACTGTACTGATGCTCCAGCACACCGCACACTGTACTGGTGCACCAGCACACCGCACACTGTACTGATGCTCCAGCACACCGCACACTGTACTGATGCTCCAGCACACCGCACACTGTACTGATGCTCCAGCACACCGCACACTGTACTGATGCTCCAGCACACCGCACACTGTACTGATGCTCCAGCACACCGCACACTGTACTGATGCTCCAGCACACCGCACACTGTACTGATGCACCAGCACACCGCACACTGTACTGATGCACCAGCACACCGCACACTGTACTGATGCACCAGCACACCGCACACTGTACTGATGCACCAGCACACCGCACACTGTACTGATGCTCCAGCACACCACACGTACGCACAGGGCTCCAGCTACCTGCCTTGACCTTGCAGCCACACTGGTCTGCTGTTCTTCAAACTAACAACTCCAAGAGAAAAGTTGCTTTTAGTAATTTACTCGTGAGTCCAAATGACTTCATCAACGGTCGTTTAAAGACCCATAAAGACAAAATCCCTGAGATGACAAGTAGAACGTGTTTAACTGGGAAGTCTGAACCAGGGTGACAACAGACATATGCTAACTTGAGGCTCCGCTGCCAGTTAATCACCATCCTGTCTCCAGTCCTGAAGACCACCACTCTGCTTGGTGTCAACCTGCATCAGACCAGCCTCCAAGGAGCACGGAGACAGGTCACTTTGTTTGCTTTCTAACGATCATCCAGATCTTGTCTGGCAAAATACAGGCTGATCCTTGACTCTAACCACAGAAAAACTGCCAGAACTACACCTTTCTGATCCATCACTTTTCTCTGTACTTCATGTCGCTTTGGATCAAAGCATCTGCTAACTGTGAGATCTGTAAATGGATGGGTGTGGCTCAGTGGTTAGAGTGTTCAACTACAGAGAGAGGCCACAGGTTCAAATCCCCCATCCTCCTGTATTCAGCTTTGGAAAATAGTTTCTATAAAATTGATAAAATACATGTGATGTAAAATTATCCAGTTTAGACCAGCTGCTAGCGGAACAGACCGTGCGCCCTGGTCCTGACCTCCGTCCTTAAAACGTTATCGGTTTGAAGGCGACAACACTCTGCCTCAGGGCCCCACAGTTCCACACACACGATCAGCACTCCGATACCATCCCATTTCACGAACCATTGAGCAGATGTACCTCAAGCTTACACACACTAGCGCCTGACGTAGAGAGAGAGAGGGGGGGAGAGAGAGAGAGGGGGGAGGGGTGGGGGGCGGGGGGGAGAGAGAGAAAGAGGGGGGGGGAGAGAGAGAGAGAGAGAGAGAGAGAGAGAGAGAGAGAGAGAGAAAGAGGGGGGGGGGGGAGAGAGAGAGAGGGTGGGGGGAGAGAGAGAACGAGTCTAGATGTTGTGAGATAAAAACACTGCACCGTGAGACAGCGGTCCTCAGAGGTCACAGGTCACACACGAACCACACTGAAGTCTTTCCTGTTCCTGTTTCCTGTATATACACACCGGAACTCGCTCCAGTAAAGAAGTCAGAAATGATCTTTATTCAATTTGAAGCCGTTGTCTTTTAACGGGGTATGAAACCATATCACTATATATCTTCATATTGAACCATACCTCACAATGATCCTACCTTTTATTGCTGAGTTTCTCTTCAGCAAACCAGAGTGGTCGGGCCTGGGACACTGTACACTCCTGGACATCAGGATGGGCCTACTCAAAATGATACCCACAGAGCTGTGTGTGTGTGTCTGTGTGTGTTCAGGGAATGCACCAACACATCTGAACAGTGAGGGCTTTAGTCATGCACACACACTGCCTCACCAAGACCACACCCTCCAAACAAACCCATCATGTAAAGCACCGGAACTTTCTCCTACCTCTCTCTCTTTCCGTCACACACTCACTCACCCTCTCTCTCACTCTCTCCTACCTCTCTCTCTATCTCTTACGCACACACTCACTCTCTCTCCTACCTCTCTCTCTTTCTCTCACACACACATACTCCATCTCTCTCTATCCTACCTCTCTCTCTCTTTTTCTCTCTCTCTGTCTTTCTCTCACACACACTCCTCTCTTTCTTTCATCTTCTCTCTCTGTGTGTGTCTCCCTCACACACACTCATACAGTACACCTTCCCAAACACACACTTTTCACTTTGAACGCCACCATTTTGAATCAAACATTCTTCCCAACGCTCAAGAACTTTGCTTCTGTTTATACATGTTGGAGCAGTGTGACATGGGGTGAATGACCAATGTTCCTGAAACAAGCTGTCTGAGTCCCTCCAGCGAGCTAGCGACCGCAGACCTCAGTCCAGCCTGGAGATCTGTGTCCTTCAGGGGCCTCAGAGGAGGGGGGAGGCCTCCCCCCAGGAACAAGCAGCGCTCCTGGGAGATCATGGGCTGTTTTGCGAGGCAAGGAGGGAGACGGGGAGCCAGCAAAGCATGATCGTTAGGGTGGAAGCCAGCCGCGATCTGTTACGCTACAGCAGCTAAGCTCTGACGCCAGACCCTCTGATTTGGCTAACTCAGCAGATTTGACCTTGCTTCCCCCTCTCCTCCTCCGCCCTCTCTCTCCTCTCTCCCTTCACTCCCTCAGCAAGGGTTCATCCCCCCCCCCCCCCTGCACACAGCTCTGCAGAGTCTACATGACCAATCACGCAATCTCATCAAACTTTTATTTTAAAATCCGGACATTGGACAGGGCAATGTGATGTCTAGTTTGATGTGGTTTGACGATCAAATCAATAGTTTCAAATCAATAAGCTCAATCCCCCAAAAATCTCTCCTTAATCTTTTTTCCCAAATGGTCTCTTTACAGGGCATTAGTTTCATCGGGACAGTAACATTAGGCATCTCAGTTCACGCTCACAAAAGTTTAAGATTCCAGATCAATCAATCAAGCTGCCGATCAATAAAAAGAATCAGTGCGCCTGACACTGAAGAGAGTTCTACTCTGTGTTCGCAGAACGTGTTCTATGACTGTTCTCCGTCACAACAGTCCCGTCTCAAGTTCCACACTCCTCAATCACACACGCTAGCTGCTGTTATGTAACAGGACACTGCGGCGTTGTATGAACCCACGCACCACTCGCCTGGCCACTGAGAAGAAGTTCCTCTCTGCTACCCCTCTCTCATCCCTCTCTCATCCCTCTCTCACCCCTCTCTCACTTCTCTCTCACTCCTCTCTCCCTCTCTATCTCCTCTCTTACCCCTCTCTCACCCCTCTCTCACTTTTCTCTATCTCCTCTCTCATCTCTCTCACCCTATCTCATCCCTCTCTCATCCCTCTCTCACTGCTCTCTCTCATCTCTCACTCCTCTCTCATCCCTCTCTCCTCCCTCTCTCCCCCTGCAGTGTCTCCGTGCATTAGAAAGAGACCACGCTAACACAGCAATAACTGGATGTCTTTGTCTGCTGTAATTATCCTGAGTGGATTTCTCTCCACAGAGAGAGGGACTTCTCTAACGAGGGTACTGTAGGTACTGCTGGAACTAAGGGAAAGAAGAGAGAGGAGAGAGGGGGAGAGGAGTGGAGAGAGAAGGAGGAGAGAAGATGAGAGGAGAGAGGAGGAGAGGAGGGCAGATCATTGCTTACCTTCACAGAGACGTGAGTCCAGGGGACCAGCCGTGTGTTTCACCTGCAACACTCTCAGACTGCCTGCAGACCGGTGGAGGAAAAAAAACACTTTTGCTTTCTCTCCCTCTGAAAAGATAGAAATAGTGTTCAGTCCAAGTCAGGGGGACTGGCTGGCTGGGGGTCTTGTCCGGAATAGCCCACTCTGTCACACGCACACACACACGCACACACACTCACACAGGACTTGTCCTGCCCTGCTGTGTTAGTCAGAGATGGTGGAGCTTAGAGGCACGTTAACATTCTCACACACACAGAGAAACAGCAGCGGTCTAAGAGAACAGCTCTGCCTCTCTACTGTGCTGTCCCGACTCTGCGTCCTCATTGGCTGAGAGCTGACTCAATGAAACTCCTACTTGTCATCAATTGGGCGGAGGAGATTTTCTGTGGCGCACTAAGAGCTGCACTTCTCATCCACTGTTTTTTTCTTTTTTTGCTGTGGTACACGCAGAGGGGAATGCTGAGTATTTAAAACCAGACGCAGGGTGTGAAGGAGGGGTGGAGGGAGGCAGGGGGAGGGAGGTGGGGAGGGAGGGAGGGGGGGGGAGAGGAGGGAGGGAGGGCGGGGGGGGGAACAGGGGAATCGATGAGAGGAGTGCAGAGGGATGCAGACTCTGAGCCGGTAGCCGGGCAGAGGAGCTGGGAGCAGCTGTCCAGCAGCCCTCTCTCCCCCCTGGCAACACCGTAACTATGCAGGACCAAGGTGCGGTGGAGTGTGTGAAGAGAGGAGGGGAAGAGGAGAGGAGGGGAACCAAGGGAGGAGGGGAGAAGAGAGGGGAGGAAAAAAGGGGAGGAGGGAGGGAAGGAAGAAGAGAGGAAGGAGGAGAGGAGGGAGAGAGGGGAAAGAGGGAGAGGAGGGAGAGAGAGGCAGAAAGAGGGAGGGGTGGAGGAAAGAGGGAGGAGAGGAGGGAGAGGAGGCGGGGCTCAGCTGCTAGGCTTGGCTCTTCTGCAGTAAAGCACACAGGAAGTTCTTTCCCGAACAGCCTTGGATGAAAAGACATGAGTTCATCTTTTTTACAGGCAGCCAACATGCAGCTGGTGAATAATTGAAGGAGCCGACAGGAGAGGTGTTCTGCGCAGGAGCATCTCAGCTCTGCTGGCTCCTACGGTATCTCGTTAGGAGGGCTGGGCTGTGGTACTGCCTGACAGGAAGGTCTGATTTCCACCTGAATACCCCCCTAATTATACACATCCCAGTAGAGCCTCCCAGAGTACATTCCGCACTGTGTTCTTGACCTTTAAATAAGATAAGAGAAAAGCAAGCATGGCCCGTCAGTACAGATACAGACAGGGGATTTGCAAATCATCGCATACCTACCTACCTACCTACCCACCTACCCACCCACCTACCCACCTACCTACCCACCCACCTACCTACCTACCTACCTACCTACCTACCCACCTACCTACCTACCCACCTACCTACCTACCTACCCACCTACCCACCTACCCACCTACCTACCTACCTACCTACCTACCCACCTACCTACCTACCCACCTACCTACCTACCTACCTACCTACCTACCTACCTACCTACCCACCCACTTACCTACTGCCTACCTATCTACTGCCTACCTACCCACCTACTACCTACCTACCCACCTACTACCTACCCACCCACCCACCCATCTACCTACCCACCTACCTACCCACCTACCTATACACCTACCTACGAACCTACCTACCTACCTACCTACCTACCTACCTACGAACCTACCTACGAACCTACCTACCTACGAACCTACCTACCTACCTACCCACCTACCTACCTACCCACCTACCCACCTACCTATACACCTACCTACGAACCTACCTATCTACGAACCTACCTACCTACGAACCTACCTACCTACCTACCTACCTACGAACCTACCTACCTACCTACGAACCTACCTACCTACCCCCCTCTCTCCTCCCTCAGTCCCTCCATCCATCTATCAACAATTTCTCAAGTGAGTGAGGAGGATGAGGTGAGGAGGATGCACTGGAACTAGGAAGCCCTGTCCTTCAAACGAACTGAACTGAGGATGACTTACGGAAACATACAATTTAGAAGACTTTAGAAGCCGAACTCGTTTGTACAGGCTCCGACCTGGCGTCACAGTTTACGGCGGGCGGGCACAGGACCCTGGAGCGACCGCTGATTTCACCATTAGGTTATTGAGCGTCTGGGCTCCGTGCCAGAGTCGGGAAGCGAACGGCCGCTAGCCGCCCTGAACGCGTCTCCTCATTGACTTGAGAAATACCCTTGACGCAGGACTGCTCCACGCTCTCTGGACCGACTCAACCGTGGGGTAGAGCGGCACAACAGTCGGTGTTATGCGATACGCTCTGACAAGGTATACGTTTTAAAGCCCAATACAAAAAGGTGAAAACTTTGGTGTTTTGGACTTTGGTAGACCTGCAGACAACGTGAAAACGGCAAATATGTGGCCCCAACTTTTTATTAATAAAATCAAATTTAAAATGTATTGGTTAAGAAAATCTGTGCCACCCACAAAACAATCCTCCCCTGCAGTTTGGAGACCACACCCCGGAGACTGTGTCCCTCAACACGGCCTTCTAACCTTTAGGCCTACGGCGTCAGACTGGAAGGATTTAGCACAGGTACAAGGAGAGCATCAACCTGCAGATCGGGAGGTTGCAGGTTCAAATCCCAGCCCTTGTACGTTGCTGTGGATGAAAACGACAGCTAAGTAGGCCTACATCACATTCTCCCTCTGTGCTTGTGTTTAACTTCAAAGCGGTCTCCTAACTCTTTACTCCAAACATTTAATAGTGAGGCTGGCAGCTCCTGGAAGAGAAAGGATATCTGTCATAGTTCAGAGAGAGGAGAACGAGCTGATGTAAACTCATTTAGCCTGAGTGCTTCGCGTTCTGCCGCCCGGGTATAAATCACACAACTCTGACGCGTCATCAATCAATCAGCCGTTATCACTGTCCCTGTTGTAGAATGAATCCATTGTGTGGGCTTGCACTGACGAGATCGACCTGCACTGACGAGATCGACCTGCACTGACGAGATCGACCTGCACTGACGAGATCGACCTGTACTGACGAGGTCGACCTGTACTGACGAGATCGACCTGTACTGGTGTTGTGGTCTGACTGCCGCCGTCCAAATATCGTTCTGAGGTCATCTGTCATGGGTCAAAAGAATTCGATTATACAACAGGAAAACATTATTTAAGTCAACGCCTCCCTATTGAAGGGTTTTCATGATGAAAGGGAATGAAATATGTTTTCCAAAATATTTTTTTAACCTTTCAAAACTTTTTTTCGAACGTTTTTTTGCACACAGTGAAACGAGAGGGGAGAACAGAGAAGCCTAAAACAGAGTGGAGTAAAGCAAATTACAATAGAGTATAGTAGAGTCCTCATCAAGTACTCATCGATGATGCAACCTATTTTTGAAAATAGGCGAAAATATTTTTTCAACCTCAAACTTTTTTCAAAATATTTTTTCCTATTTTTTTTCCCAAAATAATTTTCCTATTTTTTTCTGTAACCTTTCGAAACTTTTTTCAAAAATATGTTTTCCATTTTTTTCCCCCAAAATAATTTTCCTATTTTTTTCTGTAACCTTTCGAAACTTTGGTCAAAAATATTTTTTCCTATTTTTTTTCCCAAAATAATTTTCAATTTCTTTTCTGTAACCTTTCAAAACTTTTTTCAAAAATATTTTTTACTATTTTCTTTCCCAAAATAATTTTCCTATTTTTTTCTGTAACCTTTCGAAACTTAATTTTTTTTTTTTTTTGTCAAGCGTCAAATATATAATGTATTATATAATGGTGGCTGAGCGGTGAGGGAATCGGGCTAGTAATCCAAAGGTTTCCAGTTCGATTCCCGGTCATGCCAACTGATGTTGTGTCCTTGAACTGATGTTGTGTCCTTGGGCAAGGCACTTCACCCTACTTGCCTCAGGGGAATGTCCCTGTACTTACTGTAAGTCGCTCTGGATAAGAGCGTCTGCTAAATGACTAAATGAATAGCCCTTTTATCCATCTCAGTGCATATTTGTCCAACTCAGCTGGACTGTCCGTGGATGTCACCATTCCCATCAGAAAACAGCAGAGGGTGCTGTTGTCAAAGAAACTACCGCATCCAGAAAGTTTGTTGGCTTTCCGAATGGGCCTGAAATCCCTCAGCACGTCTAAATCATTAAGACACATACAAACCAATTCTAATCGGCTCGCTGTGAACGTAGGCTACGTTTAAACTATTCACATTGCTATCTCTGTACATAACCTTCATGTCTCAGTCAGCATTTCATCTGTCACTATGCCAGTGTCTCTATCACTATGTCAATAATGTCTTCTGATAATATCGCTGCATTGCTTTGCTGCTGTTTATTCTTTAGGTCAAAGCTATATTGTGCGCGCTAGCGGATGTGGGTCAGCTGTTAACACACACTTCTAATGTTTCCATCGCCGGCTTTTAAAATGTTATGTCTTTGATGGTAAACAATAAGAAGTTTATTTATTTTTGAATGTCAATTCCATTTAATGGAAAAAAGTAACAGTAATCATCATCATTTTGTCTCACTATAATAAACCGAATGTACCATTTTTAAAGCGGTCCCATGATTGTGAGGGTCTACCTCTGTCCGCATGCAGGGATGTCCTGCAATGTCACAAGTCATTTTCTTATGTCAGACATCCCTTACAGGCATTCACGTTAAAGTAATTCAAATAAAATCAATATCATAGACTATATACATCAAAGACAAACACATAAATCAAAATATTTTATTGTAACAAACAGTCAAAGGTTGCACATAGTTCTCAAGTATAGAACAGCTAACTCGCAGCTAAAGAACAGCTAATTAAGCTAATCCAGGCTATAGAATTATTGATGCAGAGTTACAATAGGATAAACCAAGGACAAATATTAATATCATCAGACAGTGAACCTGATTGTCTGCTGAATCGGGGGTCTGAGCTTGGATATATCAGTGATCGGATTTGACTACGAGGCATGTAAACGTGCTGATAAAGATGACAAACGTTTAATCTCCATAACGAGAGATGAAGTGGGTGGTTCTGCGGTGGTGTTTCCAGGCTTACGTACACGTTCCTCCCAGAATAATGCACCGTCCTGAAGAAGCAGACAGGATTGGTGCATGAGAGCGCAGAAATTACAGGAAGCGACTTTGCGTTTTAGAACCTTTGCACATTCTCCACTTCCTGTCTGTTGTTATGGAGTGCTGTTACAATTTATTAAAATATATAGTATATCCAAAAGTAATTTCAAGGACTAAGGAGCAGCTAAAGAATGACTCACCTTTTGTTGTAAGGAGCCTAATTCCATTCTCTCCTAATTTGGGACTGTAACAAATAAACAGGTGAGTAAATAGCTAGCGATCAGTGTCAGTTTGAACCATCTCAACAACACAACCATGACAGAAATACGGGCGATGCCAGTTCAAACTGAGACACTGTGTTGTAAAACAATACAGGCTAATTATTACAGATATTTTAGACCAACTTTACAAAAAACTCCACATGGCAACAAACTCCCCAATGTAAAAATCACAGTAACATGCCCCATACTGCTACAGTTCAGAGTTGATAACTGTGAGGTTGATCCAACAGATTTAGTGTGCAGGAGAGAGCGAGAGAAAGGTCCCACTGATGAACGGTTGTTTCTGTCTCTCATACTGCTGAGTCAAGGAAATGTGATTTTAGTTTCCCGGAGCCAAGAGCTGGGAGCGTCACTGCTTCGATTTATGACTTTAATCACGCCCCTGGCCTCCCAGTTTAGTGACCTCCATGTATGGACAGCCTGCCTTAGAGAAGACAGACTTCCCTCAGCGACAGAAATAGACTCCTGTTTAGACCCGTAAGGCTACAGGTGCTCTGCTTTTAAAAGCAAGACCCCTCGTCACTCAGAGTGATTAAAAACGTGTTGGAATCACAGTTCACTACTGGACCTTCTGTGGGTGCATGGAAACTGTCTCCATTTGTGAGTTTCAGTAAAAGTGCTTAAAATAAGGACGAGGACTCAGAGCGCTAGCCGTTAGCCAACTCACGTCCCAACTCCTTGTTCAGGGATGATTTTGCTGGATTCATGTGCACGAGGATATGTGGAAGAATAGTAATTCACTTTTGCAACATGAAAGAGCTGTTCTATAGCATACTTGTATTTAGTTAGTTTTTTAGTTCCATAAACTGAGAAGTGAGATTTAAAAGAAGTGTACCTCACCTGTAATCATGTGCCTGTTAGCTTTTTACTTCTCAGATTCTGGAACCGCAGGCTCTGTTGAAAACAGTAAGAAACAGTATGATCGCAACACAAGTCATTCCCAGGACGAACACGTATTTGCATAATGGACAGATTACCACTTTAACACTTCTCAATCAATCATATTTTAACTGGCTAATAATAACAAAGCTGATTTTAACATTTATCATCATCATTATCATCATCATCTTTTCATCACCATCAGCACCATCCTCATCACCTCCGGTCTGACTCACGTTTGACCTCCAGCTTGCAGGTGGCGATGGCCTCTCCCAGGGGGTTCTTGGCTCTGCAGGTGTACACACCGCCGTCCCAGTTTCCTGGTTTGCGAATCTCCAGAGAGCAGATTCCCTCGGTGAACATCTGCCTGTATTTGGGGTCTTCTCCAATGACCATCTGGTTCCTAATCCACTCGATCTTAGGCTGCAAAGAGACCAGAGAGAGCAGAGAGACCAGAGAGAGCAGAGAGACCAGAGAGAGCAGAGAGAGCAGAGACCAGAGAGAGCAGAGAGACCAGAAAGACCAGAGAGAGCAGAGAGAGCAGAGAGAGCAGAGAGACCAGAAAGACCAGAGAGAGCAGAGAGACCAGAGAGAGCAGAGAGACCAGAGAGAGCAGAGAGACCAGAGAGAGCAGAGAGACCAGAGGTTGTTCACACTCGAATACATAGACTTGAAAGCACAAAAAAATCTGAAAACACAGTGAACACCTAAACACACCGTACAGTAGCTGATCACTGACCCAGACACACACCTTACAGTAGCTGATCACTGACCCAGACACACACCTTACAGTAGCTGATCACTGACCCAGACACACACCTTACAGTAGCTGATCACTGACCAAGACACACACCTTACAGTAGCTGATCACTGACCCAGACAAGACACACACCTTACAGTAGCTGATCACTGACCCAGACACACACCTTACAGTAGCTGATCACTGACCAAGACACACACCTTACACTAGCTGATCACTGACCCAGACACACACCTTACAGTAGCTGATCACTGACCCAGACACACACCTTACAGTAGCTGATCACTGACCCAGACACACACCTTACAGTAGCTGATCACTGACCAAGACACACACCTTACACTAGCTGATCACTGACCCAGACACACACCTTACAGTAGCTGATCACTGACCCAGACACACACCTTACAGTAGCTGATCACTGACCCAGACACACACCTTACAGTAGCTGATCACTGACCAAGACACACACCTTACACTAGCTGATCACTGACCAAGACACACACCTTACAGTAGCTGATCACTGACCTAGACACACACCTTACAGTAGCTGATCACTGACCCAGACACACACCTTACAGTAGCTGATCACTGACCCAGACACACACCTTACAGTAGCTGATCACTGACCCAGACACACCTTACACTAGCTGATCACTGACCCAGACAAGACACACACCTTACAGTAGCTGATCACTGACCCAGACACACACCTTACAGTAGCTGATCACTGACCCAGACAAGACACACACCTTACACTAGCTGATCACTGACCCAGACACACACCTTACACTAGCTGATCACTGACCCAGACACACACCTTACAGTAGCTGATCACTGACCCAGACACACACCTTACAGTAGCTGATCACTGACCCAGACACACACCTTACAGTAGCTGATCACTGACCAAGACACACACCTTACAGTAGCTGATCACTGACCAAGACTGATCAACATTCCATCACCGAAAGAGGAAGTGGCTTTGGTTACCGTGGGAAACCAACATCATAACTACGGTGTGTGAAATGTTTCCCATGGTAACCGAAGCTCCATCCTCTGGTGGTAACGGCTACGTGAGACACGCTGCTCAGGGTGTCTGGTGGCGTGGCCTCGGTTGGGCCCCGTAGAGAGGACCCCTCTGAACCACTCAGGACCCCACAGGAATGCCACACATCTGACCTGCATCCCTGTCTATCTATCACTCTAAGTACGAGGGAAATGTGTGTGTGGGGTGTGTGTGGGGGGGGCTTGACTCTGTGTGTTGTCGGTGTGTGCGGCTGTGAGTGTGTTGTTAGTGTGTGTGTGTGTGGTGCATGGTGTGTTTGGTGTGGTGTGTGCACGTGCTGAAGAGGTTGGGGTGAGGTGGAAGTGGGGAGGATGGAGTGGGCCTCAGGAGGAGGAGAGGAGGAGAGGTGGAGAGGAGGAGGAGGAGGAGAGGAGGAGAGGTGGAGAGGAGGAGGAGGAGAGGTGGAGAGGAGGAGGAGGAGGAGGAGAGGTGGAGGAGGAGGAATATATGTGGGGGAGGATGCAGTCCAGTGACAGATAGGGAGGGAGTGGAGGAAGATGGACCTTGCTAGTGTGCAGGGGTGGAGGAGCTGGAAACATAAACATGTAACTAACTACCCTTCCTGGTCAAATAAAAGTCTAAATAAACAAGGGTGGCGCACTGTACCTTGGGGTACCCCCTGACAGACGCCAGCAGCCTGGTGCTGTAGCCCACAGTGGTGGCTCTGTCCGACGGAGGGGTGGTGAACTTGGGAGCCTCGTTGAAGTCATGCGACTTGAACTCAGGAGGCTTGTAGTCGATAGCTGGGGAAGGAGACCGAAACAGTGAGACAATGAGGAGACTGTACAGGGAGAGACTACAGGGGAGAGAGTACATGAGATAGACTACAGGGGAGAGACTACAGGGGAGAGACTACAAGGGAGAGACTAAAGGGAGAGACTGGTGTTCAGTTGGCAGGGTTGGAAAACCTGTTTCTGCTTTGTAATGGAAGCTTAGTAAACTGAGACCACGAGCTGTGTGGTGAATCAGATATAAAAAGACTTGAGACCAGAAACAGATGCTGAGCAGAGAATCGGGGAACGTTCTGGAAGAACAGAAGGAGTCTAACCCGTCTTCAGGATAGAAGCCGTTTCCTTGGCCATGGTAGCGTCCTCGCTGATGCCACACTTGTTCTCAGAGAACACCCTGAAGGAGTAGGTGTTGCCCATGATCAGGTCAGAGATGGTGGCGTTCATGCGGTGATAGTGTTCCAACACTGTGAACCAGTCCTGGGGAACACACACACAGAGAAACACACACAAACACAACGTAACATCATTAGAATAAAAATTGTATACATAGCAGACATAACTGTGTCACTGGTCACTGACTCCCTCTCTCCCTCCCCCCCTCCCCCCCTCTCCCCATCTTTCCCTCCCTCCCTCCCTCCCCCACAGAGACCATAAAAGTGAGTCTCTCTCTCACCCCAGTCTTCTTGTCTGCCTTCTGGATGGTGTAGCCAGTGATCTCTGTGTTCCCCTTGTCCTTGGGGGCCGTCCACTCCAGAGCCACGTTGAAGCCCCAGGTGTCCAAGACCTTCACACTGGCGGGGGGCCCTGGAAGCTCTGGGGGGGGGAGATCACCACACGCTGCTTTATAACAACTCACTCCTGTTGCTAAGCAGACGCCGTTTAAATGACACACAGCACAGGGAGGGGTTCGAACCTTTCCATTCTTCAGGTGGTTATTGTGACCAGGTGACATTCCACAAACCCACAGTATTAAAATATAACAACGTTCGAGGTGGTTTGAGGGGCTGAAGAGTTTCTGTCTCACCGACAATCTGCAGGATGAGGGTGGCTTTATCCTCGAAGCTCTCCACCTTCACCGACATCTCGTAGTGACCCGAGTCATCCCTCTCCGCCGTGCGGATGAACAGGATGCTGTCTCTCTCTGTGCTGCGGACGTTCACCTACCAGAACATCACACAGACATCTTCGTCTTGGAAACATCAACAGCAGTGAATTGCAGAGTAACAGTAGTTCTTTAACAGCAGAATAACAGTATCTGCTGTTGAATGGTCTGATATACTTTCTTTCCTTGGAAACATACGGTATCTGCTGTTAAATACAAATAACAGTGCATACATATGTCTGTCTCCCATAGACATGAACACACACAAGAACTATGGTAGCCTACATCCACCAACTGTCATCCACCACCACCGCACACTGCCTGTACCTTCTTGGTGTCCAGAGGCTGGCCGTCCTTCGTCCAGGTGACCAGTGGTTTGGGTTTTCCCTGCAGGGAGACGCAAACCACCCGATTTGAAAAGAATACCAGGAATGACCTTCAGATTCAGTTTTATACAAGGATTAACATTCAAATGCACAGTTTTCCAAAGCCGATAGATGTGAAATCTCACACCAACAATGTAACTTTGAATGTTTACACACATTTAAAATGTGACGTATTTTAACACATTTAATTTCAGTGTTTTTTTCTGGTTTCTCTTCAGTTGGGTGGGTGCTCTTACGCTGAAGGGAATGGTGAGGTTGACCTTGTCTCCGACGCTGGCGACATATCGCTGCCTCAGGAAGCGAGGCAGACGAATATGAGGACGTTCTAGGGAGAGGAAACAGCGTTTAGATTTACATTTAGTCATTTAGCAGACGCTCTTATCCAGAGAGACTTACAGTAAGTACATGAACATTCCCCCTGAGGCAAGTAGGGTGAAGGGCCTTGCCCAAGGACACAACGTCATTTGTCGAACCAACAACCTTCCTATTACTAGCCCGATTCCCTAACCACTCAGCCACCTGACTCCCGTTGAACACAACCACCTTCTAAAACATGTCGGAGGTCAAATTACTGACACCTGCACTTCTTAATCAAGAAACTAAATGTCTTCCTATATGAGAGAATATGCTGGGTATATACGTGTGTATGTGTATTTGTGGGTTAGGCTTTGTGTGTGTGTGTTCAGACAGTGTGAGATGAAACAGAGCCAGTTGCAAGTTGCTGTCCTTCTGTGAAGGACATATTCTGTAACTACAGTGCAGTGCTGTTCTTCTGAGACCTTGAAAGTTAAATATCTACAGAATAGTGCTGTTCTTTTAACTTGTCAGACAGGTCAGGTTTTATGAGAGCCACCTGCCACGTCCAAGACGGTAGCACTCTCCAGGGTCTGGAAATAGACTGGAGTGGTATCCAACCGTGGTCTGACCATGTGGTGTGTGTGTGTGTTGGGGGGGTATGTGTGTGAGGAGGGGGGGGTGTGGTGTGTGTGTGTTAAGGGTGTGTGTGTTAGGGGAGTAGTGTGTGCGGGAGTGTGTGTGTGTGAGGGAAGGAGGGTTTTTCTATATGTGTGTTTGGCTCAATCCAGATGAAAGAAACCATAGAATGAATGTGCTCCGAAAGCAGGACCCAGGAGAACGCTTTCTGAAGCTGTCGACGTCCAAAACCAAACTGCATCATAATCTCACCTAGATCATGAAAACCACAACACCTGAGATCTTGTGGGAAAAGACCAAAGCAATAATGTTTTTCTGTTTGCTTTTAAACTCTGTTCGGTGGTCTCAGTTCCAGACCACCGAGAGCCTCGCGTCTCCTCAGTTCCAGATCACCGAGAGCCTCGCGTCTCCTCAGTTCCAGATCACCGAGAGCCTCGCGTCTCCTCAGTTCCAGACCACCGAGAGCCTCGCGTCTCCTCTGTAGTGTCCCAGCTTGACACCCCTCATAAAGGAGGCGTTGGGTCTAAGAGGAATCCCAGCTGTAAGAGTCTGTGGCATGTTTCAAAATAAACAGTGGATATCTGGCCGTGTCAGAGGCCTTAGCTGCCATCTGAGAAGGCAGATCCCCCACCCCCCCTGGGTCGAGAGAACTTTCCGGAATGTTTCTCCAGGACCACCCCCACCTCCTACAGCTGACACTTGTCACCATCGCTCTTACGGGAATCATCTTGACACCTCCTCCTCCCGCCCCTGCAAAAAGAGAGTTCTGCAAAAGGCTTTGACGCAAAGCCAACCCTTCCGATTTTAATCTGTGTTAATTGCAAACACATACGATCGGTTTTCGTCCCAAGGCATGCTGGGAAGGCTAGCGACCGTTCGTTTGCGGGACACGGTTCGTCCCGGCCGCCTCGAAGCTGCAAGGGACACCAGACCTTCTGGCTGGAGGACCTCCAGACCTCAACTGGTCAGGATCTCAGGTTTAATCCGAACCCACTTCAACTCTCCATTTTTCACACGGTCACTTTTCTCCACAGCCTCAGCCCAGCATGCGGGTAGATAATATGACCCTTGCGTTTCCAAGTCACTATAGCGTGTGCCCTTTGTTAAGGGGTGAAAGGCGTTTGAGTCATTAAGGGTGGACACCATTCCAAACACGCACGCTAATGGTATAACAGAGCATTGGTTTGAAGGTCTCACAGGACCTGCGTGGTGAGAAGGTATGGGATTGCTGCAGATCAGACTCTCACAGGCGCTGCGTGGTGAGAAGGCCACGACTCCATCATTCTGGCTACCCAGGGAAGTGTCAACACAACCCGGATATCTGAAACCAGAAACACTGCTGAGCTGGTCCACGTAGCAGGCAGATGCCCCCTTCAGCTACAGCAGGGCTGGCGGAGTTCAGAGTCCTTCTGCAGATTGGTAATGTAATACTGGACGGTAGATGTACAGAGAAGTCCTGTGTCGGGCAGGTAGATGTCGGGGGGGGGGGGGTGATTTCATGTGCCAGAACAGCTGAACATAGACCTCCAGTACCTGGACTGCCGACCAGGACCGTGACAAAGTTAGGCTGTGAAACACGTGGTTTCGTCATGTAATAGAGGACAGTTTCTGTTGGTGTCTCATAGTCCTAAGAGTCACTTATTTGGTAGCTGTCTTTGGACCACAACTTTAACAAAACAACTAGCCCAAACCCAAACAAAACACCTCTGATATCCTTGACCAGGACGTGATTTAATAAAATATTAAAGTTCAGTTAAATGTGAGGGGATAGCTCAGTGGTTAGAGCACGTCTGAAGACCAAGAGGTCTCAGGTTCAAATCCGACCCTGTACGGTCTGTGACTTAAGTGGTTTTATTAAGTGTCTGGTAAAATGTATGTATTATTTTTACTATGCATTTTGTCCACGTTTCACAAAACTAGGAAGGAAGGTTATAGCTCAGTGGTTAGAGCATCTATCTGTAGATCAAGAGGTTGCAGGTTCAAATCTAACCTTTTATCCTCTGGATAAAAGCATCTGCTATCTGTGTACATTATCATCATGTTATTTGTCCACATGTTTAACCAAACTGGGAAGGGTGTGACTCACTGCTTAGAGCACACAGTAGATCACAGGCTCAAATCCCCCCTGTACCGTATCTCACTTTGAATAAAAGCATCTGGTGAAAATGAATGTATCATGTCTGAGAAAACAGCGTACCTCCAACCTCCTTGACGAGGACGGGCTCGGGGTGGCTGGCGGGGGGGCTACGGCCCGCAGGGTTCATGGCCACCACCCTGATCTTCAGACGGTCGCCTGTTGTCTGGTTCTTGATGACGTAGCGACAGGAAATGGTCAGATCCTCGTTTGCGGCCTTCCAATCCTCGGCTGAGGCAGAGAGAAAAAAAACAAGCTGAGGACAATTTTCATGCTTTATTTGATAGTTTTCTAAGTGAAGTGGGACAGGAAAGGCAGGGAGAGAGAGAGGGGAAGACATGCAGCAAAGGACCCAGGTTGGATTTGAGCTACTGGGCCACTTCCTGATTCTGCATTTTGATATCTGTCCTGTTCATGTTTGAACGGTGTTAGTTTGAAGAGACGGTGCTGTTTTCCTCTGGGAACCAGTAAAGAGCTCCTCTACTATAAGCTCAGTGTCTAATCTAGTTATTGTGTCATCAACACCTTTATGGTTTTGCCAAAGGACGCAATGAGGACAATGACTACTGTCAACAATCTCAACAACATCCCCATCAAAGATGTCACAGCCGTATAAAACTGTACTTAACGCTTTCTGATGGACGGCATTTCAAGCATAGCACTCACAAGGTAAATCCGCTTTTAGATTTGAGATAGACTACATTTGTGACTTTATGAAATGTGTTAATGCATACTGGATGAAGGAAAGGTCATGCACAAGGTGTTGATAGACAGACAAGTCTGTAACCGCTTCCACCACAGGAGTAGGCTGCGTGCGGCACATCATCTAGCTCGTTTCAGCAGGGTGTTGATGCTGGGGCCTGTTAGTGATGTCTGAAAAGGAGAGATATCTAAAAGTGGGACAGTTGGGAGCTGATCCAGGCGCTGGAGATTCCCCAGTCCTTCTACGGAGAGGTTAGGTACAGTATAAATCCCCTGGTGACACGTTGGGGGACAGGTGCAACTGAGAGGTCTGACCAGCTAGTAAACCCGTAATTTACAATGGTCCCGGGCTTAAATGAAGGCACGGTGTCCTCAGTCGCAGTCCTCGAATGACATTTACAAGGTGAGGGTGGAGGGTAACATTTCTGTAATGTCGTAGAGATCATCTGGAAGTCTTTCATTTATACCTTCAACGTACAAAGTAATCAATTTAGTTTCTGGTTTTATTAATGTATTTTATTTTTTCTGTTCTGATCTGTTAATCTCTCCCCCTCTATACTGAGGCCTCCTGGGACACACCAGTGTGTTCAGAAGCAGATCCCCCCTCCCACCTCCCCCAGACACAGAGACACTTCCCAGTAGCAGCTGAGCAGAGAGAGCATGTGAGGACAACCCTACACAACACACCTGACAGACAGCTGGAGAGACAGACAGCAGGAGAGACAGACAGACAGCAGGAGAGACAGACAGACAGCAGGAGAGACAGACAGACAGCAGGAGAGACAGACAGCAGGACAGACCGGCAGACAGTCGCCCATACTCACTTCCCTCCTTGCAGATCTCCACGGTGTATCCGTCTAGACCAGAGTTGCCGATGGTCTCCGGGGGCCTCCAGGTGATGGTGACAGAGGTGTCACTGACGTCCTCCACGGCCAGCTCCAGGGGCACGCTGGTGGGCTCTGGGAGAGGCACACACACCCCGTCACTCACAACCCCAACAAGGACAAGACTGCGTGCTTACGTGTGGCTCAACCATGAGACTGTGTGTGTGTGGAGTTATCAATAATTCTCTACGCCGCTGTGGATCAAATGAATGGTGAAATCTAAATGAAATTAATATAAACATCCAGGTTGTGTAATATTTAAGGCTCTGGTTCTAAATGACCCAGGGTAGAACACACAGCACAAACGGATGAAGAAACTTCTGTCCATCTCACAAACAAACCATCATCTGAAACGTGAGGATATACAGTATAATACTAATAGGGATCACACACTACAGTAATAAACATTGTAGTACAATAATACAGGGTTGTAGGTTTGTTTTCAAATGGATGCGTCCGTTGGGATATCATTTTCCTCATAAACAGTGGGTTAGACAAGGACATGTCCCACCCATGTATAAGGAAACCTACACCCCTGCAATGATACCCTGTCATTAGAAATCCAGTATGTGGAGAGTTAGAGGCGACACCCTGGCTGTTCCAGGCACATATTAAGCCTGCTCCCTGACTCCAGCACAACCTGGAGTGGTCACTGTAGGACCAGGCTTAATCTGCACCTGTGACCCCAGGTGACTCTCTATCTGCACCTGTGACCCCAGGTGACTCTCTATCTGCACCTGTGACCCCAGGTGACTCTCTATCTGCACCTGTGACCCCAGGTGACTCTCTACAGGGGACCTTCTCGGAGCGCTGGTTTACCTTTCGGCGGGGGTGGAGGTGGGGAAGGAGCTTTAGGTTCCTCTGGCACAGCGGCTTCTGCAGCAGGCGTTAACACGTTAGGTAAGCATGGTGACATTAGCTGGACAGTAAAAGCAATGGACATTGTCAGGATACTCAGCATTCAATCAGCTCCTCAGACCTCTCTCTCTCTCCATGTAAACCATATTCATCCTGTTGCATTCTGGCTACCACATCCAGACAGGGAACCTTAATCCCCCCAACACATACACACACACACACACAGCCTGGAACAGGAGTACCCAGGGTTATCAGCAAATTGACCGTTAATAGAGTAGCCTAGCTGTTAGCTGTAAGGTGTTTCAGAGGACGTGTTGTATGACTTTATAATAAAAATAATCTCGTTTTGCCGCCTCTGGAGCCGGAGGCACGGCAAGTTAGCAGCTTTTACCGTCAGCAGGGGCGGCAGCGGCGGCTTCCTCTGCGGGGGCAGCAGCAGCTGGTGTTAAATGTTAGACGATTATGTTAAAAACATTGCTTTAAATAATAAAATAAACAACAACAGAAACGAATGAAGCAATAAAATTCGCAAATGTAAACACTAGATGTCAGTATAAAAAGGTTATAGTTAATTTGTTAACAATAAAGTGAATTCATGAAGGTAGACTTGGGTTGAGCCATCTCCTACGCCTACCATCGGAAGGTTGCTCTGCTTCAGCGGCAGGTACGGCAGCGTCCTCGGCGGCAGGAACAGCAGCGGCGGCTGGCATTAGATGTTAGCACATCAGTACGATTAACTGTGACCCATGTATGCAGTGGTGTGAAAATGCGTCAGAGATGACTGGTCAACATGCTAACTCTGTCGAAGGCGTTACCGTCGGTTTCAGCGGGCGCGTCTGCAGGCGCATCAGAAGCAGGACCCTCCGCGGCGGCAGCGGCAGCGTCAGCTACTGTTATCAGTTAATAAAGCCACCGAGATTAAATACACTGTTAATAGAGTAGCCTAGCTGTTAGCTGTAAGGTGTTTCAGAGGACGTGTTGTATGACTTTATAATAAAGAGAATCTCGTTTTGCCGCCTCTGGAGCCGGAGGCACGGCAAGTTAGCAGCTTTTACCGTCAGCAGGGGCGGCAGCGGCGGCTTCCTCTGCGGGGGCATCAGCAGCTGGTGTTAAATGTTAAACGATTATGTTAAAAACATTGCTTTAAATAATAAAATAAACAACAACAAAAACGAATGAAGCAATATGTAAACACTAGATGTCAGTATAAAAAGAAGGTTATAGTTCATTTGTTAACAATAAAGTGAATTCATGAAGGTAGACTTGGGTTGAGCCATCTCCTACGCCTACTATCGGATGGTCACTCTGCTTCAGCGTCCTTTAATATAAGGACTTTAACATGTTCGAGGAAGACAACGTGTGAGCTAGCAAAGCATGTGTTCCCAGATGGTTGAGAAGGCGCCATAGAGATAGAAGTGAGGCCTGGATTCTTCCGTACAAGACAAGGCTACATAGTTAGTGGCCTGATGGAACTATAGAGTGCTAGAAATGTAATCTCATTGTATCAGTTAATACAGCATGCCACATGCATGCCCTGTTAGACCTGGACACTTAAGGTCCCTTGTGCGTAAAAGCGCTGGTTTGCGAGGTGAGGAGACCGGATAATAGCGTGGCAAACAGCGTTTGACCACAAACAACATCATTGCTGGATTTGTCCGCGGGCCACCGGGCCTTCCAGACAGGCTGAGAGCAAAAGGTGCGCTAGTTTGTTTGAAAAGAGGCAAGGGTTTATATTTCCTCTGAATTAAACCGGTTTGCGATTCAGAAAGACAGCGTTCCACGAGCCACAGCCTACCACATGTTGATGTTGAGGTGGAGAAGCTACCAGAATAGAAAAGTTGATAATATAGGATCTAATTATTCACCGAGGTCGATCATCGGTTGAAGAGATTGTAATATACAACCAAGATCGCAATCCCTACTATCCCACTGCTCTCTGCATTGATCTCAAATTACCCTCTGGTGGTGGGGTAGGGGGTTTGGGCTCCTCGGCTGGCGGGGCGGCCTCTCCAACGGCTGGTGCAGCCACCGAGGCACCCTCCGTGGCTGGAGCTGCTTCGCCTCCCTCGGCGGGGGCAGCCTCAACGGGGGCAGCCTCCACGGGGGCAGCCTCTACGGGGGCAGCCTCTACGGGGGCAGCCTCTACGGGTAATGCTTCAGGAGCAGGTTCAGGGGCTGGTTCCTTCTTCGGGGCCGGCTCTTTTTTCGGGGGTTTCTTGATTGGGGCCGGTTTAGCAGGCATGGTGGCGGTTGAAGCTAATTCCCCGAGTCAGTAGGCTACGCGTCCTCAGAACTGTATCCAATGCCTCTGGGAATAGGGGAGTTCCTTGGTTTTATCGAGGTGTCTTGCTCAGGCTCCACCCCTTAATGGATTTGATGAAACAGATAGCTGACTAGACTTTTTATAGAGCCGCCTTGGCAGCGGAATCATAAATGTATTCCTAAAGGAGCTCACTTATTAAAAGTAGACTTGGGTGTTGAACTGTCTTCTCGGTCCAACTTGGTTTGAGGCTATATAGTTAGTGGTTTGAAGGAATTAAATGAATTTCATTTCATTGATCATTTAATACAGCATGCCACATGTGTCACTATATGACTTGGACAGTTAAGGTCCCTGGTGCGTAAAAGAACTGGGAGGCACGGTGTAGAGACCGGTGAACACTTAACGGGGCAATAGCTTGTGTAAATTACTTTTGGCAAACAACTGGTGTGCACAAACAACATCATTGCTGGATTTGTCTGCGGGCCGCCGCACAGGCGGAGAGCAACGGCGAGCTTGTTTGTGTGAGGGGAGAGCCATGGCTTATCTTTCCTCTGAACTAAACCGGTTTGCGTTTCAGAAACATAGCGTTACCATGACCCACAGCTTACCACATGTTGATGTTGCCAAGGAGAAGCTAGGCCTACC
The DNA here is from genome assembly GCF_963692335.1 of Osmerus eperlanus. Lineage (NCBI taxonomy): Eukaryota > Metazoa > Chordata > Actinopteri > Osmeriformes > Osmeridae > Osmerus > Osmerus eperlanus. Next base: position 25,845,603 of record NC_085018.1, read on the forward strand.
AGAATAGAAGGCTTATAAGAAAGGATCAAATAATTCACCGAGGTCGATCATTGGCTAAAGAGATTGAGATCTACAACCAAGATTACGCGCTTGAACGCTATCCCACTGCTCTCTGCATTGATCTAAAATTACCAACTGCTGGTGGTGGCTCCTCGACCGCAGGGGCGGCCTCTCCCTCGGCGGGTGCGGCATCCGGGGCTCCCTCCGTGGCTGGAGCTGCTTCGCCCCCCTCGGCTGGGGCGGCTTCGGCTTGGGCAGCCTCGGCTGGGGCGGCTTCGGCAACGGGTTCAGGGGCTGGCTCAGACATGGTGACGGTTGAAACTAATTCCTAGTCAGTAATGTCCTCAGAACTGTATCCAATGCCATCAGGCATGGGGGAGTTCCTTTGGTTTTATAGAGGTGTGTTGCTCGGTCTCCACCCCCTTATATATTTTATGTAACAGATAGCTGACTACATGCTTATTATAGAGCCTTCTTGGCAGTGGAATCATAACTATAGCCAGTCCTACAGATGCTTTGCTGCCTATAACTCTGCGCTTCGTTTAGAGACATTTTGTGGATACAAATAGGCTTACCGGTCAAATAATATCTCTAAGAGATTACGTATATTGAATTCGGACAGATTTTTTGGGGGAGCAATGACATTGCACGCGACAATGACACACGTGATAATGAGACGTTTTTATTGATTCCAACAAACAGAGACTAGTGGATGAAAATGTTTTCGTTTTTTTTTTTTCAAGAAGCATGGCATCTCCATTATTGTGGGTCCACTCTAAAGAGGATAGCCTACTATTCTCAAACTTTTCCCCAGGAATGATTGTTGTCGCGTACAGAATGCCGATCTTTATACAATGTTTACAATAATGATATCCTGTACAAAATAGAGAAATTAGATTTTACAAAGGATCCTTTAGAAAAAAAGAAAGATCAAATAGCGTCTTAAAAGGGAAAAACATCAGCTGAATGATCTAACAATACGTTCATGTAATATCTCGTCGCACAGCAGTTTTACATGCATTTACAACATTTAGAATTCCATCAAATTTTTCACATTATTCTAGGCTCTATAGCTTCTTTTTGTAATTATATTTAGAGTCATTAACCTTTGCAAGAATGAGTATGACTATTCAGCAACCTGTAATGGCCTTTGTGTGGAGAAAAAAACATTAAAACATTTTGAAATACGTTTTATTCTTTTCAGGCCTGGGAGTTTTTAGTATGGTTTTGGGGAAAGTTGCGTAGCCTATGACCAACAGGTAAAACCAACCTCCTTTTCTCAATCCTTTTACTGGATTTGTGCCTTTTACACACTTTTCCAAAATCGCAATTCATCTGTGCCCCAATGCAAGGACTTCAAAAGTTCAGTGGGTTCAAATAACAAGCCTAATACCTATGGTGTCGAACCCAGTGCTGTTATGCTCTGCATTGCGCAGTAGAACCATAGTCACTCAACAAACATTCTATCAAGTTTATCACCCTCAACCAGGAGCTACCGTGCCCCTGGACGGGTGACCATATCTGTAAGGCCCCATAAGAGAACCCTGTCTAACACACTATCTGTGCGCCTCTATTTCTTCACACTGTGTTCGTATCAAGGAGATCTTGGTGGCGGGAAACACATTTTAACCTGGGGTGACCCCGAAAATCTCTGACACAATCCGAACACAGTTTTTCACATTAAGGCTCAGTAAATTGCATTTTTGAGATCTTACGATCTTTCAATCCGGCTCCATTCAACTTTTGGTCCAACCGCAAAGCGAAACGACAGGGCTGATGCACAAGCAAGGGCAAACCGCATCGTCCGAAAGCCAAGTTGGGACGTTTCCGATTGCCAACACCAGTAGAAGTTGCTGCATAGTCCTCCTGGTAATCACTAGTTTAGCACACACACACATCACAGCGACAGACCCGCAAAAACAACTAGTGTGTGGGGTGAGGCGGTGCAATGAGAAAGGCTCGTGTTACCTGTCACCTGGGGGGGGGGGGGGGGGGGGGGGAGTAGATTTAAACGTCTAACTTCTTGATCTGAAGTCAAATGCCATACCACTGATCTATACCTATAAAATATGGTTGTAGCCTAAAACATATTTGACAGTACACTAAGGAGAGTTATACATTAAACTGAGTGGGGTTCAGGGTGAGCAACCCAATATGTTGTCATTGTAAAATGCGTTAAAAAAAAGAAGCAAATATCCGCTTAGATCGATTACTGCAGTTTTGAATAGTATGTGAACAAGTCAATGAGCAAAAGCCATTCGCTACATAGCGGCTGCATGTAAAAGCAACGCAAACACAAGACAACCATGTCTTCAACTCGAAGGCGTAATAATAACCACGAGACAAAAAAATCAATCTGTCAGTAGGCTAATTTACAGAATATTTACATGTGATAGGCCTATATGACGGCTTACTACATCAGTGAAAGAACCATGACACATCGGTGTCGGATAGTTTGGGGCCGCGGATGATTAAACAATTGCCACAAACACACTTTACGTCACCTCTATGCTTCACGTTTCACCATTAAGCCAAAATAGGCTAATACATAGCCTACACGTAATGTCACTGATTGTTACTCTTGAACAATGCTGGAAATCACTACTCGTGTCGTTGTTCGTTGTTCCATAGAAATCCTTGTGGCATTGCGACAAGGCTTTTTTTTGTGACAAATGGCTACCACATTATGTAAAAATGTTACAGTTACATTCATTTAAGCACTTGTACTCAGACCTCTAACTAGACTGTCAATATGCAAGGTTACAGTTAAAGAAACGGTATTTGGTTCAGCATATTAGATAACCGCACCATGCAACTATAATGGTCTTGTATTATTATTATTTTTTTACAGAAACTATGTACATGAAACCTAGTTACTACTTTGAGTTGCCTAATTCTTAAAGGATATTTGGTGATATTTTACTATAGGTAAAATAGCGTAAATTACCTTAATTAGAAGCAACAAGTGACAAGCAACTGATGAAAAGCACTATGCATATAGAAGACCTGTCTGTTTTATAACACCTGTTCATAAACTTTTAATACCTGATTTAGATTTACAGCCAACTCGACCATGGCCCAAAAAGCAGGTAGTTAGTAGGCTACATTAGCATGGTTTTAGAAACTGTATCGTAAAGTTGAAATGAGAATGATGGCACCGGTAACGAAGATAAACTTGCACCGTAGATGCCGCAATGCGTGGACGCACCACTTTCTTGTGCGTACATTTTTTCATAAAGGAAAATTAAAAAATAGCATGTCAACACCTGCACCAAGCAGAAGAAACATCCTTAATGTTACTTCATACGTGGTTGCTAAAGTAGGGCCGCTAGCTTTTGTAATATATTAGCAGATTTTCCAGGTGAAATGATGAAGACTGACCAGAAATAATTATCTTTCTTTGACGATCTGTCAGGAAATGAGTAACGTGTCCTGACAAGTTGACACACCTTGCCTTCTCGTGCTGTTTAAGACCAGACTAGAACAGAGCTGAAGAGGTGGACCTTCAGGTAGAGCGACCAATGTGAGGGCCGCTGTTGTAAAAGCAGCAAGAGACACAGGCTGATGTAAAGGTGATGGTTATTCTGGTGTTAAGGCATTCCCCTCGTTTGATAAAAACCTGTTCTCCTGACTGAAAAGACTGTGAAATTGCATAAGTCTAAGATCTGTCCTCCAGAGCCCTGGTAAAGTAGATATGTGTCACAGGTAGGGATGCTGGACAATCTGGAGCGCTCCGCAGACACACCCCTGGGCGTTGCAGAGCTGCAGTGAGCAAGCAGGAATGTGCTTCTCTGGGTGGGTGTGTGCTGTTGTAGGGATCCCCTGGCTGAAGCTAAATGCATGTCCACAAGGTGACCTAGAGAGAAAGCGGCTAGCACCTATGTTGAAGAGGAATGCTGAGGGCAGTTGAAACTGATTAAAGTCTTGTTGTCCAAGAATACTGGACGGGAGTCTGAGGAAAGTACTGAGGAAACAGACAAAGCCCTGATATCATCAGTCTCATCTTGCTGCAGTGTTTCCATCATGGGACAACTCGTGATAAAATGAGCGATTACACACACTCACACGACACACACACGACATCTCACTCAAACCCACAGCACCAGTATGGCTGTTTTTTCTCTAAGAGTAAAGAACAACTTCTACAAGTTGTCGTTCCTGAACAGGAATGTAAAAACTAGTTAAGAGACAGGGAGAAAGAGCAGGTCTTCCTGAAGGGTTTAGACTGGGTTCACACCCCTGGAGAGACTGGTCTGACTGGGGTCTAGACTGGGGTCTACATGGGGTTCACAGCCGGGGAAGACTGGGGTCTGTTGGTGTCTCTTTTTCTGGAGACTCGATGTAGTTCGCTGCTTCCTGTAGTTTCAGCAACATGGTCATCTGGAACCCAGAGAATGAGGATGTAGGGTGATGAGTAGGGTGATGAGTCAGGATAGCTCACGTCACACAACACACAGATACATATTTATACATGTGTGTGCACAGGTTATATAGGGTTCAGCGTGCGTTCTGAATGTTTTACATGAACAGCCTTAAGTTTGATAACCTGTCAAGATCACCAGTTTAGGTTCAGTCTGAATTCTGTTTCGAGACTAAATTCCTGACCATCACTAACCTGCCGCTACACTGACAGGCCGAGCCAGGCCAGGCCGAGCCAGGCCAGGCCGAGCCAGGCCAGGCCGAGCCAGGCCAAGCCCGGCCGGGCCAGGCCGAGCCCGGCCAGGCCGAGCCCGGCCAGGCCAGGCCAGGCCAAGCCAGTCTCCCAGCACACCTCTGAACTGTCTCAACTATCTCAACTTCTAAAACTGAACTTAGAACGTATGTTTTCTCCTTGGCTTCTAAAATTCCATGACCTTCCTTCTTATTTCTCTGTAAATGTGTTGTTTATTGTTACTGCGCATCTTGATCGTTGTGATTCATATACTGTGCAGCACTTCGGTCAACCTCGTTTTTGAATTTTCTAATTTATATCAATAAACATTGATTGATTGATTCCTCAGATCCCAGGACAGCTCCTCACCAGGGGGTCCGTGTCTGTGGAGCAGGGTGGGGGGTCCTTGAGGGGCCTGGCCTCGCTGGGTCTCCCCAGGCTAGCGGAGGCCATGCTGGGGGGCGGCAGGTGGACCAGCCTGGCCTGGTCCTGCTGGGCTGACGGCCAGGGCAGGGTGCCCCTCACCCACTCCACTGGGTCCTCCCACACCGCCTTCTGACCATGCACCTGGAATAACACACACAGCTCCCTGTTAGTCTACAGAACCACACACATAGCCTCCATGTTGTAAGTCAGTGTGTGAGTGTGTGTGTGTGTGTGAGAGAGTGAGTGTGTGTGAGTGTGAGAGGGGGGCAGCAGTGACCTTGAGGCCGTCCTTAGCACCCTCCTGCAGATAGGGGATGATGGAGTGGTTCCACAGATCGATGAACCACGAGCGGAACTCTTCCACCGAGACAGGACAAGACAAGAAGAAACAGGGACCTGGGGGGGGGGGGGGGGGTATGGGAGAGGGAGGTAGAGGGAAATAGAAAATACTTCAAGACAGAGTTGAATAATCCCACTTCAGAGGAAATGTCTGTAGGAGATGTGTGAGGGGCGTGGTCTGGTTGTGTCGAGGGCGTGGTCTGGTTGTGTCGAGGGCGTGGTCTGGGTGTGGTCGAGGGCGTGGTCTGGGTGTGTCGAGGGCGTGGTCTGGGTGTGTCGAGGGCGTGGTCTGGGTACCTATGAGGAAGTCCGAGGTGCTGTGTGTCTCAAGGAAGGTGTGCAGGTGGTACCACAGCTTGGGCACCCAGGCCAGCACCCTCAGAAGGTCTTCATTGGTCAAGCTCCTCTCGTTCTCCGCCTCCATCAACTTCCTGTGCAGGTAGCGCACCAGGAAGCCGTTGGCCGGCTCCACGTTATTGGAGAAGGTCACCATCCTGGAGGTCAGAGGTTGGAGGTCAGACTGTGCTCTACTGTAGACCCACACATGCCCTGGTATCACACCGTCAGTGTGATGAATGTGTGACGTCTGGTTACCTGAAGCTGAGGTGAAGGCCGTGATTGGGTGTCATCTTCACTGGCTGGTTTGTTGTTCCAATGATGTAAGGGCTAGGAGAGAGAGAGAGAGAGAGAGAGAGAGAGAGAGAGAGAGAGAGAGGGAAGGAGAGAAAGAGGGAGAAAGACAAACCAGAACAGAGATTATACTTCAACTGTTAAAACCTGATCTCCCGTGACAGTGTTGTCCTGGTGATGCCTGGAGGAACCCTGCTGACTCACCATTTGTGGTACTTGCAGGTGAGTGCTCCGTTCACCAGCTCACTGATGGAGCCAGCGTCCTGGATGTCATCCACGATCACAACCAATGGGATCTCTGCTGTGCTGGTCTCCCGATCAATCTGATTGGCCAGGTTAGACAGGTAGAGCTGTAGATCCTAAGTAGTAGAAAGAGAGAGAGAGAAGGAGAGAAAGGGAAAGAGAGAGAGATGGGGGAGATAGGAGAGAGAGGGACACAGAGAGAGGGAGAAAAAGAGGAAGCGATGGAGAGAGACAGAGAGGTTAAATGGTGGATGAGAGCTTACATTATAAAGACCTATAATTCATATATATGAGAGGAGGGTCCCCCCCGGCCCACCTTGCAGGACTGGCGGTGCATGTTGAAGGAGACGACGGCGTGGCCGTGAGCGAGGGCGGGGTCACGCCCGCTGCGCTCCAGCAGGTAGCGGGCCAGATGGGAGGTCAGGTAGGACTTGCCCGTGCCACTGGGCCCGGTCAGAACCAGGCGTCGGTGCTTCAGCAGCAGGCTGATGTAGTGCTGCATCATGGGCTTAGGGATGAGCGTCTCAAACACCACACTGTCTACACACCTGTCCTTCAGACCTGCAGGGGGGAGAGGGGAGGGAGAGGGGGAGGAGAGGGGAGGGAGAGGGGGAGGAGAGGGGGAGGAGAGGGGAGGGAGAGGGGGAGGAGAGGGGGAGGAGAGGGGAGGGAGAGGAGAGGGGAGGGAGAGGAGAGGGGAGGGAGAGGGGAGGGAGAGGGGGAGGAGAGGGGGAGGAGAGGGGAGGGAGAGGGGGAGGAGAGGGGAGGGAGAGGGGGAGGAGAGGGGGAGGAGAGGGGAGGGAGAGGGGGAGGAGAGGGGAGGGAGAGGGGGAGGAGAGGGGGAGGAGAGGGGAGGGAGAGGGGGAGGAGAGGGGGAGGAGAGGGGAGGGAGAGGGGGAGGAGAGGGGAGGGAGAGGAGAGGGGAGGGAGAGGAGAGGGGAGGGAGAGGGGAGGAGAGGGGGAGGAGAGGGGAGGGAGAGGGGGAGGAGAGGGGGAGGAGAGGGGAGGGAGAGGGGGAGGAGAGGGGAGGGAGAGGAGAGGGGAGGGAGAGGGGAGGGAGAGGGGGAGGAGAGGGGGAGGAGAGGGGAGGGGGAGGAGAGGGGGAGGAGAGGGGAGGGAGAGGAGAGGGGGAGGAGAGGGGGAGGAGAGGGGAGGGAGAGGGGGAGGAGAGGGGGAGGAGAGGGGAGGGAGAGGGGAGGGAGAGGGGGAGGAGAGGGGAGGGAGAGGGGGAGGAGAGGGGGAGGAGAGGGGAGGGAGAGGGGGAGGAGAGGGGAGGGAGAGGGGGAGGAGAGGGGAGGGAGAGGGGGAGGAGAGGGGAGGGAGAGGGGGAGGAGAGGGGAGGGAGAGGGGGAGGAGAGGGGAGGGAGAGGGGGAGGAGAGGGGAGGGAGAGGGGAGGGAGAGGGGGAGGAGAGGGGAGGGAGAGGGGAGGGAGAGGAGAGGGGAGGGAGAGGGGAGGGAGAGGGGGAGGAGAGGGGGAGGAGAGGGGGAGGAGAGGGGAGGGGGAGGAGAGGGGGAGGAGAGGGGAGGGAGAGGAGAGGAGAGGGGGAGGAGAGGGGGAGGAGAGGGGGAGGGAGAGGGGGAGGAGAGGGGGAGGAGAGGGGAGGGAGAGGGGGAGGAGAGGGGAGGGAGAGGGGGAGGAGAGGGGGAGGAGAGGGGAGGGAGAGGGGGAGGAGAGGGGAGGGAGAGGGGGAGGAGAGGGGGAGGAGAGGGGGAGGAGAGGGGAGGGAGAGGGGGAGGAGAGGGGAGGGAGAGGGGGAGGAGAGGGGAGGGAGAGGGGGAGGAGAGGGGAGGGAGAGGGGGAGGAGAGGGGAGGAGAGGGGAGGGAGAGGGGGAGGAGAGGGGGAGGAGAGGGGAGGAGAGGGGGAGGAGAGGGGGAGGAGAGGGGAGGGAGAGGGGAGGGAGAGGAGAGGGGAGGGAGAGGAGAGGGGAGGGAGAGGGGGAGGAGAGGGGGAGGAGAGGGGGAGGAGAGGGGAGGGGGAGGAGAGGGGGAGGAGAGGGGGAGGAGAGGGGAGGGAGAGGAGAGGAGAGGGGGAGGAGAGGGGAGGGAGAGGGGGAGGAGAGGGGGAGGAGAGGGGGAGGAGAGGGGAGGGAGAGGGGGAGGAGAGGGGAGGGAGAGGGGGAGGAGAGGGGAGGGAGAGGGGGAGGAGAGGGGGAGGAGAGGGGAGGGAGAGGGGGAGGAGAGGGGGAGGAGAGGGGAGGGAGAGGGGGAGGAGAGGGGGAGGAGAGGGGGAGGAGAGGGGAGGGAGAGGGGGAGGAGAGGGGGAGGGAGGAGGGGGAGGGAGAGGGGGAGGAGAGGGGGAGGTGAGAGGGGGTGGAGGAGAGGGGGAGGAGAGGGGGAGGGAGGGGAGGAGAGGGGAGGAGAGGGGAGGAGAGGGGAGAGGGGAGGGAGAGGAGAGGCGGAGGAGAGGGGAGGGAGAGGGAAAACAGGAGGGAGGGACAAGATCAGCCTGGTTGAAGATCCATCCTTCCTGACACACCAGAGCTGTTTTGGGGATGTAGAGATGCAAAGGTTAACGTTGTTACATGAACCTCAGTAAACAGCAGACTCCACGTCTCCCCAGCCCTGAGAGAGAGGGCAGGGTGATGGACATTCAGGAATTTACAGAATTCCCCACAATCAACTCAGCATCCTGGAGGTCAACTAACTTCAGAGAGTAAGATGCTGTTTGATGTGAAGATCAGGAGCGCATCTAGACCAGGTTGATTGACTCTTTTATTCTGTCCTATTTTCTTTTTTGGTCAACATGATTTTTCCGCCCTTTCTTGTTTTTAACCTTTGAGAGTTTAGCTAATATAAAGTGCATTACAAATATTATTATTATTACCACAGAAATTCTGTTAAATGTCGACGTATGCCGTTGTGTCTGCCAACACATTCTCCTC
>NC_085018.1:25854975-25882475 GCF_963692335.1 Osmerus eperlanus
CTGCTCCCCCCCTATCCTGCCCCGGCTCCCCCCCTATCCTGCCCCTGCTCCCCCCTATCCTGGGATACCAGTTCTTCCTCCCGAGTTTTCCACTCCCCTCCTCTCTGCTTCCCCTCCTCTCTGCTTCCCCTCCTCTCTGCTTCCCCTCCTCTCTGCTTCCCTCCTCTCTGCTTCCCCTCCTCTCTGCTTCCCCTCCTCTCTGCTTCCCCTCCTCTCTGCTTCCCCTCCTCTCTGCTTCCCCTCCTCTCTGCTTCCCCTCCTCTCTGCTTCCCCTCCTCTCTGCTTCCCCTCCTCTCTGCTTCCCCTCCTCTCTGCTTCCCCTCCTCTCTGCTTCCCCTCCTCTCTGCTTCCCCTCCTCTCTGCTTCCCCTCCCTCTCTCCCCCCTCCCTCTGGTGTAGAGTCGCTCCAGGGCCCTCTATAGGAGGGTATTCAATGTGTCTGCTTTGAGTCATTGAAGTCAGTGTGCATTCTAAAGTAGAGACCTCCTTCTGTAATTTTTTTATCACAAACTCCAGTCGTACTACTTGTCTTTGCCTTAAGTTTGTCAACCCTCTGGGATATTGCTTAACCCTTGTGTTATCTTCGGGTCATTGTGACCCATCAGTCATTGTGACCCACCGTCGTATTGCGACAACTTTACCGCATACAAAAACAAAGTGAAGCATTTTCTTTTAACCGTTGGGCTGTCTCAGACCCCCCACATTGCGAAGGTTAAAAGAAAATTATTTTGATTTGTTTTTGTATTGGGTAAAATTGGGTAAACACAACGATGGTTCGTTATGAACCTTTGGGTCTTGTGACCCGAAGGCAGCACAAGGGTTAAGAAAAGGGCTCCAAATGTAGGTCACTAAAGTGATTGTCGTTTAGAAAAGTTATGTTGTACTAATCTAACGACATACATTGAAATGTATGTCATCTCCAACTTGCTGCTGGGTCATACGCATATACCATCACACTAGATCAAGCCTGTGTTGACATACCTGCCAATGTTTGTTAGCCAGGTTGCCAACAGCCTGATAAATATGTATAAGTGATGCTGAGAAATGCAAGCGATTCAAGCGATGCTAAGAAAAGGTAAGCAGTGCCAGGAGTATCTGCAGACGTGTTTAAAATGTTTACACAGCTTGAGACCTGCGCTCGGTAACTGGAGGACGTATCTGCCCCTGGGGGGGCAGCCCAGTGCAGAGGCACACTCCCATAGGGGGCCGCTGTCAGGCAGGGGGGCCGGGGGTCACCCTGGTGTAAGGGATCTGGGCATCAGGAGAGGTCAACCAGGACACTCACTGATGTGAGCTGGGAAACCCACATCCAGTGGTTTCCACTGCACCCTCTCTCCATCAGTTTCCATCCCTCTCATGTCTATCCTGTGTGAAGTCTGTACTTCAGCTGTTTACGCAGAAACATAAAGCCTGCTGTGTTTTATAAATCAATTCCTTATAGTTTCAGCTGTAGCGAGGTGGATGTGATGATAGACCAGAGTTGTTGACCTACCTAAACCTTGAGGGTTTTAGGTTGGTTGAGGGGCAGTTCTATGGGCATATGTGAAGCCCTCTGTGACATGCTTGCGTGTAAAAAGGGCTATACAAATACATTTGATTTGATTTGAGTTGTTGTGGCAGTCTTCCGAGAACACAAAGACAGAGCAGACAAGGGGGTCCAACACAACAACACAACAGGGGATACACAAAGTTTAACCTCATCACACACCAAACACAGCTTTACAGTCACAAACACACTTCTGTCTCTCTCTCTCTCACACACACAGACACAGCCTCTCTCTCACACACACACACAGCCTCTCTCTCACACACACACACAGCCTCCCTCTCACACACACACCCAGCCAAGGTCTCTCACACACACTGCTGTATGATGTATGGCACCTTCTCCAGAGCTAATCCATCACAGTTGTAGTGTTGTGGTTTCACCCTTGAGGATGCATGGAGAGAGAACCCAGTCTGAAGAAGAGTGTGGAGGGTGTGTGTGTGTGGAGGGTGTGTGTGTGTGTGGAGGGTGTGTGTGTGTGGAGGGTGTGTGTGTGTGTGTGTGTGGAGGGGTGTGTGTGTGTGGAGAGTGTGTGTGTGTGGAGGGTGTGTGTGTGTGGAGAGTGTGTGGAGGGTGTGTGTGTGTGTGTGTGTTTGGAGGGTGTGTGTGTGTGTGTGGAGGGTGTGTGTGTGTGGAGGGTGTGTGTGTGTGTGTGGAGGGTGTGTGTGTGTGGAGGGTGTGTGTGTGTGTGGAGAGTGTGTGTGTGTGGAGAGTGTGTGTGTGTGGAGGGTGTGTGTGTGTGGAGGGTGTGTGTGTGGAGAGTGTGTGTGTGTGTGGAGGGTGTGTGTGTGTGGAGAGTGTGTGTGTGTGTGGAGAGTGTGTGTGTGTGTGGAGGGTGTGTGTGTGTGGAGAGTGTGTGTGTGTGTGGAGAGTGTGTGTGTGTGGAGGGTGTGTGTGTGTGGAGAGTGTGTGTGTGTGGAGAGTGTGTGTGTGTGTGGAGAGTGTGTGTGTGGACGGTGTGTGTGTGTGGAGGGTGTGTGTGTGTGGAGGGTGTGTGTGTGTGGAGAGTGTGTGTGTGTGTGGAGGGTGTGTGTGTGTGGAGAGTGTGTGTGGAGAGTGTGTGTGTGTGTGGAGAGTGTGTGTGTGTGTGTGGAGAGTGTGTGTGGAGAGTGTGTGTGTGTGTGGAGGGTGTGTGTGTGTGGAGGGGGGTAATTACTTTCTTATCTATCTCTGACCTGAGGAGAATGCGGTCTCCTCAGTATGGGAGAACAAGGTCTGGAGGAGTGTGTGTATCTGAAAGAGAGAGAGTGTGTGCGTGTGTCTCAGTGTGTCTCTCAGTGTGTGTGTGTGTGTGTGTGTGTGTGTGTGTGTGTGTGTGTGTGTGTGTGTGTGTGTGTGTGTAGCCAGCGAGCCTGACCTTTGAGGACCACGGTGATGCAGGGGGGGGCTCTGGGGAGGCAGAGGGAGGGCTGGCAGGGGGGGGGCGTGCCCCCAGGACCCTGCTCACACCCCCTAGGCTGTAGCTACTCACAGAGTCACATGACAGACCCAGGCTGCTGGAGGGGTCCACCCTGGTCACATACACCTGGGGGTGAGAGAGGGAGGGGGGGTTAGGATGACAAGTAGGGATTGCATTAGTAGTTTGCTGCAAATATGAAATCACATTGCTTGGTATGATTGTGATACTATTGTGGAACATAAAACTGCTTACATATGCAGCGCTGGATTATGGGGAAGCGATTACACTGGAGAGTAACACTCTTGATGCAATTTATTTTCAAACGTTAACTAGAGATTAATAAGGAGTGAGGCTTTGAATTTAGGAATCTTTTTTACTGTCCCAGTATTATGGTCAATGATGGACAAAACGATGACCTCTGATGGTCAAAGTTCTAGATGAATTGAGAATCTCAGCACCACGTTTCGATTGTTCAAAACAATTAAAGCTGATCTTTACATTCTCCCGCTTGACAAGGACAGTCCATGTCAGTCAGTGTCACCATGAACATGTCACTGTTGCTTATTTAACAGATATTCAACCTTGACATACCTTCCAGTGTTATAACAGGACACTTACAAGAAAACATTCCTGCTCTGATAACTCTGACCACTGAAACCTGTAGAGCTGCACTCTCCAGATCTGTGATACCTGCCGTCCTTTCTACATGCTCTATCTCTACGTGGTTTAGGATGAAAGCACCTGCTAAATGAATGAGATGTAAAGGTAACGTGCGACTCACCTTGAAGGCCTGGGTCACAGCAGAGTCCAGCATGGTCCAGTCCATTCTCCCGTTCACCCGGACCGTACCAACAAGAAGTCCTGCTGTTTGACCTCCTGGGGGGAGGGAGAGATCACAGCTGGGTTATAGTGTTACAGCCACGCTCCAGACATCACAGCTGGGTTATAGTGTTACAGCCACGCTCCCAGACATCACAGCTGGGTTATAGTGTTACAGCCACGCTCCCAGACATCACAGCTGGGTTATAGTGTTACAGCCACGCTCCCAGACATCACAGCTGGGTTATAGTGTTACAGCCACGCTCCCAGACATCCCAGCTGGGTTATAGTGTTACAGCCACGCTCCCAGACATCACAGCTGGGTTATAGTGTTACAGCCACGCTCCCAGACATCCAGCTGGGTTATAGTGTTACAGCCACGCTCCCAGACATCCCAGCTGGGTTATAGTGTTACAGCCACGCTCCAGACATCACAGCTGGGTTATAGTGTTACAGCCACGCTCCCAGACATCACAGCTGGGTTATAGTGTTACAGCCACGCTCCCAGACATCACAGCTGGGGTACAGTGTCACAGCTAGCTGGTGTGTGTAGGCGACTCACGTCTGTTACGAGCCACAGGTTGGGCACGCGGACGATCACACGGACACGCATGTCATCTCTGAGGGACCCGAGGCTGGAGGACTCATCTGGGGGGAGGGGAGGAGGGGAGAGGGAGGAGGGGGGAGGGAGGAGGGGAGAGGGAGAGAGGGAGGGAGGAGGGGGAGGGGAGAGGAGGGGGGGGGAGAGGGAGGAGAGGGAGGGAGGGAGGATGGGGGGAGGGAGGAGGGGAGAGGGAGGAGAGGGGAGGGAGGAGGGGGGAGGGGAGAGGAGGGGGGGGAGGGGAGAGGGAGGAGAGGGGAGGGAGGGAGGAGGGGGGAGGGAGGAGGGGGGAGGGGAGAGGGAGGAGGGGGGAGGGGAGAGGGAGGAGAGGGGAGGGAGGAGGGGGGAGGGAGGAGGGGGGAGGGGAGAGGGAGGAGAGGGGAGGGAGGAGGGGAGAGGGGGAGAGGGAGGAGGGGGAGGGAGGAGAGGGAGGGAGGAGAGGGGAGGGAGGAGGGGGGAGGGAGGAGGGGAGAGGGAGGAGGGGGGAGGGAGGAGAGGGGAGGGAGGAGGGGAGAGGGAGGAGGGGGGAGGGAGGAGAGGGGAGGGAGGAGAGGGGAGGGAGGAGGGGGGAGGGAGGAGGGGAGAGGGAGGAGGGGGGAGGGAGGAGAGGGGAGGGAGGAGGGGGAGGGAGGAGGGGGGAGGGGAGAGGGAGGAGGGGGAGGAGAGGGGAGGGGAGAGGGAGGAGGGGAGGGAGGGAGGAGGGGGGAGGGAGGAGGGGGAGGAGAGGGGAGGGAGAGGGAGGAGGGGAGAGGGAGGAGGGGGAGGAGAGGAGAGGGAGGAGGGGAGAGGGAGGGAGGGAGGAGGGGAAGAGCATTAATGAGCCTTATTATGAAAGACATAGTGATAATAACCGACATTGACCAATATCTTCTTTTACATATCATGATAAACCTTTTGTCCATATTGTCCAGCCCTAAGTCATGACATGTTTCAGTGTTACAGAGCTGAGAGTCCAACAGTGTCCCACCTGGGTTAAGGCCTCGCTGACGCCCCGGGTCAAAGTCTTGTTGAGGACCACAGACTGCCGGGGAGACAGGCCCCCCAGGGAGGTCAGCCCGGAAGACTGGGAGAGGGAGCTGGAGGGCCAGGGGAGGGGCCGGGGGAGGGGCCGGGGGAGGGGCCGGGGGAGGGGCCTCCGGTCTTCAACTGGTCGTTTTCAGCCTTGAGGTTCTCACAGTCACCTAGAAGACAAGGAGCATCACCCTCATCATCACCCTCATCATGTATTTATTTAGCAGACGGCTGTAGCAGGGATTTAACCCTGCAACCTCTTGATCTGCAGTCAGGTGCTCTAACCACTAAGCAGTCCTCATTGTCCCAGCATTGTGTACTATGAAGTACCAGAGGATGCTCGCTCGCACACTCTCTCTCTCACACTCACTCAACACACAGCCTCTCGCCCTCCTCACCTGCATGTTGGTCATGGCTTCCTGTAGCTGTCCGAGCTGGTGGGCGGAGCTTAACGCCTCCAGACGAATGTCGGTCAGTTTCCTCTCCTTCTCCCAGAGCTCAGAGCGAAGATCCAGCACCACCCTTCTCCCCCTCCTCCTCCTCCTCTTCCTCCTCCTCCTCCTCACCTCGCCACCCTAGCATGGAGGGAGAGACAGACATGACTCAGGGTCTATAGAAGCCTACGGACTGTTTAACTGGCTGGCATGGAACCCACCGGCAGGGGATGGTTCTCACCTCCCTAGTATGCAATGCACACATGAAAGACCAAGATGTGGATACTGGACCCTCTCACAAACCCCCCTGTACAGTCTATCCCACAGAACTTTACACCAACATGCAAAGAGCCGACTCTAATCTAACTGTGTGTGCTTGTGAGAGATTACCCCGAGGAGGTGGTGGAGGGCTTGAGGGTGGAGAGCTTGAGGGTGGAGGGCGGGGCGTCCTGGCCGTGGTGGACCTTAGGAGAGGAGGGGGCCGAGGGACTCGGGCGTGGCAATCTCCTCGATGTCAGCGTAGGGGCCCGCCCCCTTCGAGCCCTTCTTACTGAACGCCTTGTTAAAGGAACTCCTCAACTGTAGAGGAGGGGGGGAGAGAGGAGGGGGGGAGAGAGGGGGGGGGGAGAGAGGAGGGGGGAGAGAGGAGGGGGGGAGAGAGGGGGGGAGAGAGAGGAGAGGGGAGAGAGAGGAGGGAGAGAGGAGGGGGGGAGAGAGGAGGGGGGGAGAGAGGAGGGGGGAGAGAGGGGGGGGGAGAGAGGAGGGGGGGAGAGAGGAGGGGGGAGAGAGGGGGGGGGGGAGAGAGGAGGGGGGAGAGAGGAGGGGGGAGAGAGGGGGGGGGAGAGAGGAGGGGGGAGAGGGGGGGGGAGAGAAGAGGGGGGGAGAGAGGGGAGAGGGGGGAGAGAGGAGGGGGGGAGAGAGGAGGGGGGGGGAGAGGGGGGGGGAGAGAAGAGGGGGGGAGAGAGGAGGGGGGGGAGAGAGAAGAGAGGGGGGGAGAGAGGGGGGGGAGAGAGAAGAGGGGGGGGAGAAAGAGGAGAGGGGGGGGGAGAGAGGAGGGAATGATAGAGGAGGGAGTGATAGAGGGGGGAGTGATATAGGAGGGAGTGATAGAGTGGGGAGTGATAGAGGGGGGGAGTGATAGAGGGGGGAGTGATAGAGGAGAGAGTGATAGAGGAGAGAGTGATAGAGGGGGAGTGATAGAGGAGAGAGTGATAGAGGGGGGAGTGATAGAGGGGGGAGTGATAGAGGGGGGAGTGATAGAGGGGGGAGTGATAGAGGGGGGGAGTGATAGAGGAGAGAGTGATAGAGGGGGGAGTGATAGAGGGGGGAGTGATAGAGGAGAGAGTGATAGAGGGGGGAGTGATAGAGGGGGGAGTGATAGAGGGGGGAGTGATAGAGGGGTGGAGTGATAGAGAAGGGAGTGATAGAGGAGAGAGTGATAGAGGGGGGAGTGATAGAGGGGGGAGTGATAGAGGGGGAGTGATAGAGGGGGGAGTGATAGAGGGGGGGAGTGATAGAGGAGGGAGTGATAGAGGGGGCAGTGATAGAGGGGGGAGTGATAGAGGGGGGAGTGATAGAGGGGGGAGTGATAGAGGAGGGAGTGATAGAGGGGGGAGTGATAGAGGAGGGAGAGGGAAGTCAAAGGAGATAAACAGACAAAGGGATAGACAGAAAAAGGGAGAGAGATAAGGAGATAAAAAGAGGGAGAGTTATGTTGTCTTTCAGCCAACAAATGACAGACCAGAGCACCTGTCTTGTTATGTAAGTTGAGTTTGGGTAAACATGATTCCCCAGGGACACAGGATGAGCGTGGTTTAAACAGGTCAGAGAGCCGGAGCACGCCATGTGGTGTGGCTGCAGTGTTCAGGGCAGAGCTAGCGTGCTCTGCGGTGTAATGAACCATACAAGATGGTTCATTACACCGCAGAGCAAGAACCACTTGCATGAGGAACAGGAGACAGATGAGGAACACATTTAGACTCTGTAGACGGACGCTACGCTCGATTTTGTCAAAAAACTAGATGGTTTTCATGTTAAAGATCAATGTGACTGAAAACAGAACTGACACAAGAGCTCGGGGAAGAAAAAAAACAACTTAATTCACTAACTTTCACAAATGTTTTACATAAATATTCCAAAAATAGTTTGGAGATAGTTTCACCTTAAGAAGAGTTAGACAATATCAGATTATTGTTAGTAATTTATTTTACTGTCATTTTTTAAAAGCGATAACCTGTTTTATTTATTCCATGACTCATGTGTAAGATCTTTCAGACTGATGTCTAAGGGTTAGGGTTAGCTGGTGAGTTAGTGTTGGAGAATGAGGCTGAGATACAAAGTAACCAAACAGAAACAGACTGTCCAAATATTATTAAAGTATGACTCATGGTGGGGAGGACAGGAGAGGGAGGAGGGGGTGAGGAGAGAGGAGGGAGAAAGTAGACTGGAAGGAGGGAGGCAGAGAGGGAGGGACAGGCGCGGAGGGAGGGAGGGGGGTCTCTGAAAACTACACACTCACCTCAAAGACCTGAGGTAGGATGGAGGCATGAGAGAGAGATCAGAGTCATACTTCATAGCAGATTTGGAACAGATCACATGCAGGAGTTGAGAGAGAGAGAGAGAGAGAGAGAGAGAGAGAGAGAGAGAGAGAGAGAGAGAGAGAGAGAGAGAGAGAGAGAGAGAGAGAGAGAGGAGAGAGAGAGAGAGAGAGGAGAGGGAGAGCGAGGAGGGAGAGAGAGAGAGAGAGAGAGAGAGAGCGAGGAGGGAGAGCGAGGAGGGAGAGCGAGGAGAGAGGAGAGAGAGCGAGAGCTCAGAGAGATAGAGAGAGCGAGGAGGGAGAGCGAGGAGAGAGGAGAGAGAGCGAGAGCTCAGAGAGATAGAG
Organism: Osmerus eperlanus; assembly: GCF_963692335.1. NCBI lineage: Eukaryota > Metazoa > Chordata > Actinopteri > Osmeriformes > Osmeridae > Osmerus > Osmerus eperlanus. The sequence goes on from NC_085018.1 coordinate 25,863,666, forward strand.
AGAGCGAAAGGCTGAGTGGATCCTGAAGTTGAAAGTTTCAAGTAGTGAAGCTGCATAAAAATGTCCAAACATAGGAATTTGTTAAATGTAATAATGCTGCGTTAATCCTGTGCATGACCGTCAGTGTGGTTCTAAAGCAGCCGTTCTCAACCCCGGTCCTCGGGACCCCCTTTCCTGTATGTTCTAAATTACATTACATTTAGCAGACACTCTTATCCAGAGCGACTTACAGTAAGTACAGGGACATTCTCCCCGAGGCAAGTAGGGTGAAGTGCCTTGCCCAAGGACACAACGTCATTTGGCATGTCCAGGAATCGAACCAACAACCTTCTGATTAATAGCCCGACTTCCTAACCGCTCAGCCATCTGACCCCAGTTTAGGGATGTTAATCATTAATTAATTAATTGCCGTTAAGAATGTAAGCGGTTAAAATGTATTAACTTAAGTCTGCTTTGTTAGTCTATAAATGGCAGTAATTACCCCCAGGGTTTTCCGCTATATTAATCATTGCCGCCGCTGCTTCAGAATTGCATGAAATGTCATTAAGTTGTGACTCTACGACTGCACAGCTGTCCACTCCACGGAACAAACCGGTCTTCGAGGACGTCAACCACTCGCGAAGTCATGACAACCAAATAAACAGCGCAAAGCACTTTCTGCTCGTCAGGCAGTGACAAACAGGGCATAGGGTAGTAGGTTACGTTACAGTACCAAAGAACTCGAAAAACGCTAGATTTAAATAGCTAACGTTAAGTTAGATACATTTTACAATTTAAATTAACTTTGTAACAATGTATTATTTATTGAAGTTCATGGCCAACTAATAATAAATGTCTTATATCGTGAAATAATGTTCCAGCTAGCACTACCTTTAGCTAGCTACAGTAGCACTACTAGGAGATAGCGAACACCAATTCTGTTGGTTTATCTAGTTTGTGCTTTGTGAATCAATGTTTCTCGTTATTAATGTGCCGCTATTATTGTTTAAATACTACTTAAACTTTGAAAAGGCGTGCATTTTCCTTAATGATTAATTGATTATGGAATGTTAACGTATCAACTATCTGTTAAGGAAAATTCACAAAATTTGCAACCCTATTCTACATGGCCCCTTGCTCCAACCCAGCTGATTCAAACAACTGTGTCATTATCAGGCTTCTGCAGAGCTTGATAACAGGTGTGTGGAGGGCAGGGGACCATGTGGGTGTTGGAGCAGGGGACCATGTGGGTGTTGGAGCAGGGGACCATGTGGGTGTTGGAGCAGGGGACCATGTGGGTGTTGGAGCAGGGGACCATGTGGGTGTTGGAGCAGGGGACCATGTGGGTGTTGGAGCAGGGGACCATGTGGGTGTTGGAGCAGGGGACCATGTGGGTGTTGGAGCAGGGGACCATGTGGGTGTTGGAGCAGGGACCATGTGGGTGTTGGAGCAGGGGACCATGTGGGTGTTGGAGCAGGGGACCATGTGGGTGTTGGGGAGGGGGGGGTCATTAGCTCACCCAGCTTTTCTTCTTCTTCTTCTTGGCTTCCTGCTCCTTCAGGCTGCCCAGGCTGGAGTGGCTGCTGATGCTGCTGAGGCTGGAGAGGCTCTCTGATGAGTTCTGACGCTTGATCTGCAGCTCTGCAGGAGGGGGAGGGTCCGGGAGTAGAACAGGGAGGATGGAAGGAAGGAAGGAAGCAAGGGAGAAAGTAGGAAATTAAGGAAGGTAGGAAAGGAAGTCAGGCAGAGAGGATTCGAGGAAGGAAGGAACACATGCAGCTAAAAAGGTTAAGGAGTTGAACTTTGGTTTGCTACCAAACATGGTTTGGTTTGTTGACGGATCAATGCCCTTAAGGGGGCAGTACCTTTGGGTGGGACCTCTGGGTTGCTGAGAGCAACGTGGATGACCTCCTGAGCTTCTGAGTTCTTGGTCTTCAGGATCTCTATGGTCTCCTTCAGGTCACACAGCTCCGAGTCCTGCAGCAATGAACACCCGGACACCACCCCATAATATGACACACAACACTGACAGCTTGACTTTCTCAAAGAGAAGAAACAAAGCATTTTTAGTGTGTCAGAGACCTCATAAAGGCTGCCCCCAGTCACCCAGGATGCCCCCAGTCACCCAGGATGCCCCCAGTCACCCAGGCTGCCCCCAGTCACCACCCAGGCTGCCCCCAGTCACCCAGGATGCCCCCAGTCACCCAGGCTGCCCCCAGTCACCCAGGATGCCCCCAGTCACCCAGGCTGCCCCAGTCACCACCCAGGCTGCCCCCAGTCACCCAGGCAGCCCCCAGTCACCCAGGCTGCCCCCAGTCACCACCCAGGATGCCCCCAGTCACCCAGACTGCCCCCAGTCACCACCCAGGCTGCCCCCAGTCACCCAGGCTGCCCCCAGTCACCACCCAGGCTGCCCCCAGTCACCACCCAGGCTGCCCCCAGTCACCACCCAGGCTGCCCCCAGTCACCCAGGCTGCCCCCAGTCACCACCCAGGATGCCCCCAGTCACCCAGGCTGCCCCCAGTCACACAGGCAGCCCCCAGTCACCCAGGCTGCCCCCAGTTACCCAGGCTGCCCTCAGTCACCACCCAGGATGCCCCCAGTCACCCAGGCTGCCCCCAGTCACCACCCAGGCTGCCCCCAGTCACCCAGGCTGCCCCCAGTCACCACCCAGGCTGCCCCCAGTCACCCAGGCTGCCCCCAGTCACCACCCAGGCTTCCCCCAGTCACCACCCAGGCTGCCCTTAGTCACCACCCAGGCTGCCCCCAGTCACCCAGGCTGCCCCCAGTCACCCAGGGGGCCTAGGTTTCATTATATCCCCCCCCCCCCAGGTGTGGTGACGCCAGGCTGGTGCCAGGTGAGTGGGAGGAGCTACCTTCTGGTCAGAGGTGACAGAGAGGCTTTGCAGACGTGATGTCATCAACGCGAGACTCTGTTCAAACGCTGCAACTAGGTTCGCCTTTAGAGAGAGAAGAGGAGACAGGAGAGAGAGAAGGAAAGAGAGAGATAAAGAAGGAGAGAGAGAATAAACAGTTGAGTCATTGACTGCAGGCTCACGACAGCAAGCTAAATGTCTTCCTCTGTCTGCACTGCCTGGGAGAAGGGAGGGAGGGAGGGTGGAGACGGCTGTCAGAGATGAAGGGAGGGTTAGGAGGGGGGGGGGTGAGGGATGACAGGAGAACTGTGTTGCTGCAAAGACCTCTTTAACTTGATGAAGCATGTTTGCCCATCTCTATGTATGACTGCACTATGTACACAGTGCAGTCAGCCTCAGTAGAGAGGCTGGGCTTGGGGGTTTTACAGGACGAAACGTCAGGCCACGTTTCTTCAGCAAGCTTTTCAGAACTATAATAATACACTGCATATGTATTTTGTAGATATTATCTACATAAGCCATTCAAACCTAAATCAACATTAACGCCTGAAGGCCTAGTGATTTCTATCTGAACATGATTCAGGGTTGCTAAGGAGGCTCTGGGCAACAACACACAGCCAATCGGGAACAACAAAAATGTGGTTAAAGTCATGCTACGGTCCACGCAGACATGGAAGGTCCTGGAAGCGAGACTCCAACCCACCTGGCCTAGCTGCTACAGCAAGCATCCAGGGTGTAGGGCAGCGGAGGGCAGGCAGGGGGCAGCAGAGTCCAGCAGGGGAGACAGCCAACAGCAATAGGGAGAGAGGAACAAGTTTGTTAGGCCAGGGACATCTCACCTGCCACACACACGCACGCAGACACACACACATAGTGTAGAGCAGTAGCAGACACACACACACACACAGTGTAGAGCAGTAGCAGGGCAGTAGCAGGCCAGCAGAGGCCAGGGTTGGTAGCAGTTTGGAGTCAGACCACAAGAAAGGGCGGTTAGTAATGCAGAGAGAGAGAGAGAGAGAGAGAGAGAGAGAGAGAGAGAGAGAGAGATAGAGAGAGAGAGAGAGAGAGAGAGAGAGAGAGAGAGAGAGAGGAAGCAGGCTACTGTGTCTAGTGTTCATCTAGTCAGTGTTGAGAGGATTTTACAGATTTTTTATTTTTCAACCTTTCAAAAACTTTTTCACACACAGTGAAAGGAGAGGGTAGAGGAGAGCAGAGAGAGAAAAATAGAATACAGTAGAGTTTAGTAAAGTCCTCCTCAAGTACTCATCAATGATGCAAACCTATTTTAGAAAAAAAATCTAAAATAGTTAAAACCTTTCAAAACATTTTTTCAAAAACAAATTCTACCTTTCGAAAAAAAAAACAGATAAATCTTTAAACCTTTCGAAACTTTCTCAAAAATAGTTTTTACACTTTTTGAAACTGTACTTCAACTTTTACCATTCTTTTTAAACTTGAGTATCTGTAATTCTACTTGCGTGAAGGATGTGTGTGCTTTTGTCATGTCTGTATATACATAAGTATCATAACTGAGCTGTACACATCCAGATGATTTGGTATACGTACGTTGGCAGACAGCTGGGTGGTCAGGTTGGCCACCTTCTCCTGGGAGGTCTCCAGCTCTCTCCTCAGCTTGCGGATTTGCTGCAAAGACACACATCCAGGAAGCAGACCAGGTAGAATATTAGATTATATTATCAGATTCAAGTCAACTTTATTGTCATCGTGCACAGTGTTTTGATATAGGTGTGTACCTACACATTAAACATCTAAATGTTTGTCAAATTCTTGACGAGTGTTGACAGCTAGCCGGTCGATAATGGCTCCCCTTACACTAGCAACAAGTTGAAGGGAATAATCATATGAACACATTCATACATCAGTGTCGTAAAGAGAGAGAAAGAGAGAGGAGAAAGAAGAGAGAAAGAGGGTGAGAAGAAAAGAAAAGGTTAGTTAGTCTTACCTCTCCTTGCATCCTCTCCTCAGTCTTAGCAAGCAGGGGGAAGCAGACACAGGAGAGAAGGAAGAAGAGGGAGGAAGAGAGGTTGTAAGGGAGGGATGGAGGGAGGGAGGCAGAGAGAGAGAGAGAGAGAGAAGGAGGGAGAGGGAGGGTTAGATGGGGAGGAAGGTAAGAAAGGGGTGATGGAGGGAGGGAGGGAGGGGAGGGAGGGAATGAAGGAGGGAGATGGAGGGAGGGAGAGAGAGAATGAAGGAGGGACATGGAGGTAGGGAGGGAGAGAGAGAATGAAGGAGGGAGATGGAGAGGGTTGGAGGTAGAAAGGCAGGGAAGGAGGGGGGAAGAGATGGACAGAGTGACCATGGGAGCAGAGGAGAGGGTGTCTGAGGACACCAGGTGTTCCAGGGTAAACACGGCATCCTATAGGACTACTCGAGATAGGTGAAACCTAGCCAGGGGTATTTCTGGGTGTCAGACACAGGGCAGCCTGCCACATCCTGTCACGTGACTCCCGACATAAACATCAGGGGACACAAAAACATTTCAAATACTTTTATGTTCTGAGATCATGCGCTGGTCAGACAATTTAGGAAGCCAGCAGGACAGGACTCATGCTCAACTCTGAAAACACAACATCTGTATTTGTACAGGAAGTGCTAACGACCTGACTCACAGAGGAGTAGCTGGAAGAGGCGTTGGAGGCCAGAGAGAGGACGGAGCCGTGGACTGAAAAACCACAGAAGAAGAACATAATATTATACTTCAAGTACACTTAAGTTCAAAAATAAATACGTATATTAAAGTTGTCAATAAGAATGCAAATGCAAATAAGAATTTTTTTTAAGTACACTTACAATTGTCTCAAAAGATATACAGTATATACATATACTAGCAATGTATAAAGCTGTTATTTAATAAATTTTAGTTGTAGTTTACTCTCATAAGGATGTGTCGGCTCATTATCAGGCTCCATACATGCAGTGGCACGGGTTTGATTCCCAACATTTCTGTATGTCTCTCTGTCTCTCCCACACATTTCCAATCCATCTCTAACTGTCTCTCTCCTATAAAGCCATAAAAAGCCCATGTATATAAAAAGGATTTGGATCAGTGTGTGTGACTGGGGCCTGCTTGAAGCAAGGTAGATACAACCTCTAGAATCAGGGGGGCGTATCTGGTCTACGACCCAGGGAGAGGAGTCCCGGGTGGGGGCCGGTGACTCACCATCCTCCCCTGGGTCGCGGAAGGATCCGGAGCGCAACATGCTCTTGGGCCGGTCAGCCAGGGACACGCTGCTGCCCAGAGGGGAGGAGCCATACAGGTCGTAGGTCGCCTCGTTGGCAGGGATGCTATTGGAGCGTGTGATTCTGGGGGTGGAGCTTGGAATGGGTGCCACTGTGGGAGGAGGAGGAGGAAGAAGAGGGGGGAGGAGGAGAGGGGAGGAGGGGTAGGAGGAGAGGGGAGGAGGGGTAGGAGGAGAGGGGTTAGAGAGACAGACACTGATACTGGATTCTAAGAGGAATATTCATACCTTTTCTAAGAGGAATATTCATACATACAACCACACACACACACACTCACACACAGGGATGGCACCTTTTCTAGATGACATTTGAGTGTTAACAGATACTCTGGTTCCACAACAGTGTTGGTTGGCCTCAGTTGACCCTGCAACCCTGCAGAGCCGTGTTCCACCCCGACAGCCAAGTCTGTCGCCAGGGAACTGGATATGACCAGCACTGCACTGTACGGAGGTGTTCTAATGTGATAAGAAACCATTCCTGACTAATGATGTCAAAATAACACCGGCCATATGTTGTTATGTGATATGAATATGACCTTTTGAGATATCCTGTGTGGACTGAATCTAATGGAGATACTAGGAGATACCTGTACTTCTTAAGAGAGAAGGGAAAAGAAGTGTGCTGACCAGTACTAATAGATAGTGACAAAGAGAGAGAGAGAGACAGAGAGAGACAGAGAGAGAGACAGAGAGAGACAGAGACAGAGAGAGAGACAGAGAGCGAGAGACAGAGAGAGAGACAGAGAGAGACAGAGAGAGAGAGAGAGACAGAGAGAGACAGAGAGAGAGACAGAGAGAGACAGAGAGAGAGACAGAGAGCGAGAGACAGAGAGAGAGAGACAGAGAGAGAGAGAGAGAGAGAGAGAGAGAGAGAGAGAGAGAGAGAGAGAGAGAGAGAGAGAGAGAGAGAGAGGTGTGTCAGACTTACCTATGTTGGTGAGCGGGGCCTTGCCTGAGGAGGGGGGGTGGTGGTGGGTGGGGGAGGGCAGCTGGGGGGGGCTATCGATGTCCGTCATGCTACCCAGGGTGTGGGAGTGCCGCCTCTCCTTCCCCTCCCCCTCCGCCTGCTGGCTCGAGCCGTACCTCCTGCACACACAGCACACATCAGGGTGAACACCTTTCTCTCAGCAACAGGCTCCTGACACGTGGTGAAGGTTAGTTCTAGAAGAAGCATTGTGTTCTAGAACAGATGCTCTATCCGCTGAAATGGTCTATTAGAACAGATTCCAGAACAGACGAAAGATCTAGAATATTTCATACCCTAATCCTTTCTTGGGAAGAGTGTTTCTGTCCGTCTGCAAACTGACAGTGGGAAAAAAACAGATATTCACTTAGTCAACCACCTGAATTAACCAATCAAATAACAACCAGGTGACAATCTGTGATGAGACGCCCTCATCCAGACCAGTGAGGGGCCGTTACCTGTCAGGGAGATTGAGGGAGGTCCTGCTTCCTGCCCTCCAGGTGCCCCTCCCCTCCTCCTGGTCCCCATCCCGCTCCCTGGCCTCGGGCCGGAGGTATCCTCCAGCCGGTGAGACGCTCATCTGCAGGGGCAGGCTCTCCATGCTGCGGTGCATCCCAGCCAGCTTGGGGTAGAGCAGGGGTGACCCACCCAGGCTGAGGCTCTGGCTGGGGTAGGAGCCCGGGGAGTCGATGTGGAGGACGGGGGCCGGGCTGGGGGTGAGGCGCGGGGTCAGGCGGGAGCCCGTCAGATCCTGGAGCTTGGAGAAGGGGGGCACCTTGGGGGGCAAGTCCTGGAGGGTGATGCAGGAGTCCAGGCTGTTGCAGTTCCCCTTGTCCAGGTGGGCCAGGCTAGGGGGCCGGCCGAGCACTTTGCTGCTCAGCATCCTAGGAATCATACACAAGGACACACGTTAACAGCCACTTACAATTGTATTTGTAAGTTCAGGTACATTGGAATTATTTGGTCCTGCTCCTATTGAGTTTACTTGTGGCCTATCTTAACTTCGGCAAAATAATTTAACCTGTAATAAAAAAGTCTATATCTTATGAGTCTGTGTGTACCTGGGGGTGGTGGGTGAGGCCAGCTCGGGGTACTTGCTGCTGCTAGCCCTGCGGAGGCCGTGCAGCTTGACGCAGGCCTCCCCCGACTCTACCTGACTGTTTTCCCTCTTCAGAGAGCAACAGTCCCCATCTGAGGCCACCGCCTTGGCCTTGGCCCTCTCCTTCTCCTTCTCACGGTCCGTCAGGTTCACCGGGCCTGAGCTAGCTCGCCCACCCGCCTTGGAGCTGCCTCCGCTGGGATCCTTGGACCTGGGGGGTCCGGGGGAGGGCAGGGGTTTGAGGCTGAGCAGACCGGCGTCTATGCTGGAGCTGGGGGTGCGCGCTGCGGGCCGCCCGATGAGGCTGAGGGTGCTGGACTTGGCGGGCCGCGGCAGACTGCGGTACTGGACGCTGTTACGGGCGTTGGGACCGAGGAATCCGTGCTCGCTGGCCGTAGCGTCGAAGCTGTTCTTTCGGCCTCCGGGAACTCCCCCTCCCACGCCACCTAAGAGCCGCAGCGGAGAAGAATTGTTCATCTCATGTTATGCTAAATCGTAAGCTAAGTAGCTTAGCTCAGCTGTCTTTTCGCTGCAAGTAACAGCCAGTTTAAGAGTGTTGCTAACGTAGTTGAGTAAGTGGGAAACAAATATATTGTCAGGAGACGCATCAAATAAAAATCTGTATATGCTAACACATATTATATATGGTATTTTATATTTGTGTTACGTTTACATCGTCTTTGCTGGAGTAGACACCTGTAACCGGTGAGTCGGTGACAAGAGGCTAGCACACTAGCAGCAGCTAACGTTAGTAGCGTGTAGCTAGTAGTTTAAAACAACGAAGTTCGCTAAAACTACATTTAATCTGTCCATGGAGAAAAAGAAAGTCAGCAGATATATAAGCCACAACAAGAATGAGCTTGCAAGGCAGTTTTGTGCTGATATGTGGCGTATTTATTGCGTTTGGGGAAATAACACGATCTAGTACTACTAGCGTGAGACAAATCGTGAATTTTGACTAGCATTATTGACAACTGCTTAAATTTGCCATTCATTTGTTTAACCCTCACCACTCACTCCAACATTCTATGAAATCTGCCACCTCTCATCATATTTTATTAACGTCAGGGAACTTGAAGTATGCAAACGAGAAAAAGCCACAAGGAGTTTTAACGCCACGTCTAGTCGGCATGTCGTACATCAGAAAAATGGCTCTGTCTGCATTTCGCAATTGGTGGAGCAACGTATCTCATTGGCTGTCGCTTGACTGCTCATTTGCATAACATTCGAAACGTTTTTTCCTAAACCTTTTCCGATTTTTTTTTTCTACCTTTAGAAAACTTTTTTCGAAAATATTTTTTAACCTTTTTCAACCTTATATTGAAAATATTTAGAAAACCTTTTGAAACTTTTTAAAAAGTACTGATACCAGAAATATCTACTTAAGTACAGAGTAATAAAGTATTTGTTCTCCACCCATCACCTCCTCCACACCTCAACTCCTCCACCCCTCCAGCCCTCACCTCTTCCTCCCCTCCACCCCTCACCTCCTCCAGCCAGAGGCTTCACAGGGATCCCGGAGGACCGGGGAATCTTCCCCAGTGTGGCCGAGCCGCTGGAGAGGGTGGCGCCCCCTGCTGTGATGACGGTGGCGGTGCCGGTGGAGGGAGGGGTCTTCCTGTAGGAGGAGTAGGAGGGCTTGGCCAGGCCTGAGGGAGGCTTACGGAAGTCCCTGCCTGCGTCCGAGCGAGACCGCTGCAGCCCAGACGTCCTCACCGACAGCATGGCCTTGTCCGTGGCCCTCTGGGCAGCCTTGGGAGCTGAAGAGCAGAGATGGAGCTCACTTATCTACACTCATGATAACGGTTATCATTTATGTTTTATGAACTGTTATGTTGACTATTGTGTTAACTGTTCATTTTTACTTTACTCAAAACAACATTTACTGTTCACATGTAGGGTTCAAGCTCCTCCTTTGTTTAGAATTATCTAAATGTTTATTTAAAAAAATCAATAAATAACACAATCGATATTCTAAAATGAAACAGCTGAAAACAGCCGTGTACATGATAAATCTGCAGTGGAAGTTTGTTACTGTGTTGATGTCAGTGTGAGAGGTCTCCGGACACGGGCATCCTGAGGTGAGAGTCTGTGTGAGCTGGCTGGGTGAGGTGAGTGTGTGAGGTGGGTGTGTGAGGTGGGTGTGTGAGGTGGGGGTGTGAGGTGGGTGGGTGAGGTGGGTGTGTGAGGTGGGTGGGTGAGGTGGGTGGGTGAGGTGAGTGTGTGAGGTGAGTGTGTGAGGTGGGTGGGTGAGGTGGGTGTGTGAGGTGGGTGGGGTGGGTGTGTGAGGTGAGGTGGGTGGGTGAGGTGGGTGTGTGAGGTGAGTGTGTGAGGTGGGTGGGTGAGGTGGGTGTGTGAGGTGAGTGGGTGAGGTGGGTGGGTGAGGTGAGTGTGTGAGGTGAGTGTGTGAGGTGGGTGTGTGAGGTGAGTGTGTGAGGTGAGTGTGTGAGGTGGGTGTGTGAGGTGAGTGTGTGAGGTGAGTGTGTGAGGTGGGTGTGTGAGGTGAGTGGGTGAGGTGGGTGTGTGAGGTGGGTGTGTGAGGTGAGTGTGTGAGGTGAGTGTGTGAGGTGGGTGGGTGAGGTGGGTGGGTGAGGTGGGTGTGTGAGGTGAGTGTGTGAGGTGGGTGTGTGAGGTAAGTGTGTGAGGTGAGTGTGTGAGGTGGGTGGGTGAGGTGGGTGTGTGAGGTGGGTGGGTGAGGTGAGTGTGTGAGGTGAGTGTGTGAGGTGGGTGGGTGAGGTGGGTGTGTGAGGTGGGTGGGTGAGGTGGGTGTGTGAGGTGGGTGGGTGAGGTGAGTGTGTGAGGTGGGTGGGTGAGGTGAGTGTGTGAGGTGAGTGTGTGAGGTGGGTGGGTGAGGTGAGTGTGTGAGGTGAGTGTGTGAGGTGGGTGTGTGAGGTGGGTGTGTGAGGTGAGTGTGTGAGGTGAGTGTGTGAGGTGAGTGTGTGAGGTGGGTGTGTGAGGTGAGTGTGAGGTGGGTGTGTGAGGTGGGTGTGTGAGGTGAGTGTGTGAGGTGGGTGTGTGAGGTGGGTGTGTGAGGTGAGTGTGTGAGGTGGGTGTGTGAGGTGGGTGTGTGAGGTGAGTGTGTGAGGTGGTTGGGTGAGGTGGGTGTGTGTGCTGGGTGAGGTTATCACATCGTGAGTAACGCTGGAAAACGGTTTCATAAAGTAAGCAGCGTGTAACTCATGTCACTGGGAAAGGAGCGAGGGATAGACATCTGTATCTACTTAGACGTGTCACGCATTACAGACACACAGTGCTACTGACCTACAGACACACAGCGCTACCTACTCACCTACAGACAAACAGCGCTACTCACAAAGAGAAGCAGACCATTACAGACACACAGCGCTACTCACAAAGAGAAGCAGACTATTACAGTAAGCTTCGGATTTATGGTAGGTTTGTGTGTGAAACAAATTAAGCTGGTGAACTGCCATAGGTATACAGGCCTAGCTTCTTTGAAGTCCCAAACACAAATCAGGCACCAGCCAGCTAGAACAGCCCGGAGATACATTTTTACCCTTGAAAACCACTGTGCCAAAGTACATATAATCAAATCCCTTCCTAACCGCCAATAAAGAAGAAAAATCTAAATAAAATGTGGTTTGAAGTGAATTGCATCTGTCAGGAAATGTAATGTGATTGGCTGTTTCATCCGATTATTCAATCATGATCAGCAGATGGATGATCAGTTGAAAATAAACTTTAAATGTGGATATATGAGTCACTCCCAGGACACAAAGGACTGTTTTTATCTACATGTCAATAGGATCATACTGTATAGAAACAGGCTGCTGAGCTGGAAAAGGGTTTATCTTAGATTCAAATACTGCAAGCACAAGCCAAGCCAAAAAGCTGCATATACAATAGGATCCTGTGTCCTCTCTGCTGTGAGATGTTTTCTGTGAAACCAATCAACATTTGGCTCAAGCAAACGGGTGCCGCTGTAGATTTCACTTGATATCAGACAGATATCCGCTGTGGCTATATTCCAAATAGATTTCGTTTGACATTTGGATTCCATTTCCAGAAGGTTATGGAAGACAAGGAAAGCTAGGGAAACAAGTTAACAATCATGACCTTCCCCCCCGTACTCCCCGCCCCGCCCCTCACCATAACTCATTGGCTTCCAAAATTACACCAAGCTCAAGAGTTCCTTTCCAAAAGCACTTTCTATGGAATGTTTATGTTGCTGTGGATGTGTGTGATAGAATACATTATATTTATAGAGAAAGAAAGAGAGAAAGAGAGTGCACACAGAACACAGCAGAAAGACGGATAAAGACAGAATAAAGTTACAAACAGAGAGAGTTCAAGAGAGATACACAGAGAGAGAGATACAGACACACAATGAGAGAGAGAGAGCTAGGAACACAGTATGTATAAAATCTCACCTGCGACTTTCAGCACACTCTGAGAGGTGTGAGTGATGGGCGAGGTCACACCCACAGGGGGGTTGCGCGTCTTCTTATAGTGTCCCTGCTGACCCAGACTCTGAGGCTTCTTCAGTTCCCCCCTGCCGCCCGCCTCCTCGCCAGCGCCCTCCTGTGGCCGTACCTTCCTCCAGCGGCTGGGAGGGTCCGTCTTCAGGCTGCCAGTGTCGTAGCTGCTGCCGTCCTGCTTGCGGCCAGCCTTGGCTTCCTCATTGTACCAGGAGAGACCACTCTCCACCAGGGAGCGCTTCTCTGCATCCGTACGCAGCTGCACATAGGGAAGGAGGGAGGAAGGGGGCGAGGGATGCATGTTAAGATGGATTGATGAATAGGTGGAGACTATTCGTGCCCTATGGGAAACTTCAGAGGGGGAGGAACATTTTGATTTCATTTCAAAAACTCAAGTGTTTAAAAAAAAAAGAAGAAAAACATGTCTTATAACATGTGCCCAAAACCGACCATAACAACTCTTAAAATATTACCATTAATAATATGATGTGAGCAGAAGTATTATTCACTGAGATGTTCCTGAACAGGTGTTTGAGTGAGCTAAACACACAGCAGAGTGTGTTGGAGTGGACCATACTGTAACTAATGGCCCATCATGTGGTGTTCTGGGGGAGGTGAGAGAAGACAGGGGCCTGTGGTGACCTGGCATCTCTCCTCCTGACAGGATGTGGTGTCACAGATGGCTCTCTCAGGGCTGTAATCCACACACTACCTCCTACCGGCCCGTAAAATAGGCCTGCTTGTCACAGCAACATCCAGAAGTAACCGACCGCTAACAAGTACGTGAGAAGAAGTGAATCTGTTAACGTAGAGTCGTCTCTAAACGTGGAAGTGAGACCAAGTATGAGTCCCTTGCGAATGTGTTTTATGTTTATTAGAATGTTTATAATGTTTATGTGTGTGTGGGGTCAGTTTTCATGTGAAGGACAAGGTCTATAAACTGGATTTGGTTTCAAACTGTCATTTTCAGGGAGCCTGTTCCAGATGTTTCTCAGCGTGGCGTCTGGTCTATCCTGAGGCTGACTGTCAGCCTAATAATATCAGAACTCTGGGATCTCAACCAACATTGTCCAGTGTTTCAGTGTTTCATTGATGTATTTGTGGCGGCCCGCCTCAATGAAAAATTAAGCATGACAGTGTTGTCTGTGTCAAAGTGGGACAGCCAGACCGGGAGACTGGTGACTCAGAGATCTGACACATTACATCACACAAAGCAGAGGTCGAAGTGTGTGTTTGTGTAGAGTGTGTGTGTGTGTGTGTAGAGTGTGTGTGTAGTGTGTGTGTGTAGAGTGTGTGTGTGTGTAGAGTGTGTAGTGTGTGAGTGTGTTTCTGACCATGGCGGAGGAGTTGGTCCTGGAGCCAAGGGGTGTGTTGGGGAGTGAGGTCAGGGAGGAGCTGGCGTTGAACTCCTCAGAGCTGAGGTTGTCTGAGCCCTCGCCCTCACCGTCACTGAGACCACTGCTGATGGAGCTGCTCTCATCCCAGCTGCACACACAGAGACAGGTACACACACACACACACACAGAGACAGGTACACACACACAGAGACAGGTACACACACACACAGAGACAGGTACACACACACACAGAGACAGATACACACACACACACACACACACACACACATAGAGAGACACACACAGAGGCAGAAAGTTAAAGTCTGAATGATTACAGGAAGGAAATTAGAGTCTTACATTTAACACTATTGATTGGTTGTAAAGAAGAAACATTAATAGCTTCCCCTTCATCTACAGTGGGTGAACCTTGGTCAAACTGAACCATCTAAGACCAACAGCTTCTTTGATACAAATAATACAACTGTGTCCTGTTTCTGTCCAGTCCACATGATCTGACACATGTGAGGAGAGCGGGAGGAGGGGGGAGGAGAGCGGGAGGAGAGTGGGAGGAGGGGGGGGGAGAGCGGGAGGAGGGGGGGAGGAGGTGAGAGCGCTCCAGATCAAACGTGACTGAATGTGTCAGACTGGTGTGTTGTAGACCAGGCTGAGGATCCAGTGACAGCTGTCTCTGGGACTGCCAGTGCCAGGGCTCCAGGATGCCCCCTCCTCCTCCTTCCTCTCTCCTCCCTGTACTCTCCTCCTACCATTTCTCCTCCTCTCCTAGTCCTGTTCCCTTTTTCAGTCCTCCCTCCTGGGTCGTCCTAGGACAGATGCTGGATAAAAACTATTGAGATTTTTAGGGGAGCTCTTTGAACAGTGTGTGTGTGTGAGTTTGCGCATGGGTTAGCATAGTTTCAAGCAAACCATCTCCAGTGCTAGGAATGTAAAGTAGCTCATGCTAGATTTATGTCATCATTATTGCTTTCCCTCTCATTTGCTTGGCAGAAGTAAGTAGCAATCATCCTTCTGTCCGAAGTGAAATGGACAAGCACACTCTCCCTCACACGCACGCACGCACACACACACACACACACACACACACACACACACACACACACACACACACACACACAATGGAAAGGTACAGGGAGTAACAGAGCTGAGTCATCTATCTACAGTAGGTTCTCTTCTGCTCGGGCATGCCGGCTGAGCTACAGTTACCCTCCGTGGTCTCACCACTGCAGTCACCACTGAAAACATGACTTCAAACTAAGCATTTTAAGAGGCTCTTAGAGAACTACATTACTCAATCTACCTACCTCTCCCCTCCCCTCTAATCCTTACTCTCCCTGAGTCAACACTGTTGAACTTCCCACAGTAGGATAGTGAAGAGATGTTTGTCTACAAGGCTGGCCTTGCCTAAAAGGGTGGTGTGTGTGTGTGAGAGAGAGAGGGAGAGACATTTAGTCATTTAGCAGACGCTCTTATCCAGAGTGAGTGTGACGTAGCGACAGCTTTCCTGCGAGGGCCCCAGAGAGCCAGTCAGGCCAGAGAGATCCAGGCCCCTCGGGGTCTCCTGGATGGAGATACCACCATGTGTCAGAGAGTGTGCTCTCACAGGGCCGGAGAGAGGGAGGACATCAGCTTCATACACATCCATACACATACTTCATGCAGACTGGAAATTAGTCTCTTGTTTTCTGTGGCAACATTCCAACTCCCCCCTCTGTCTGTTTCTCTCTCTCCCTCTCTCTCCCTCTCTCTCTCTCTCTATCTCTCTCTCTCTCTCTCTCTCTCTCTCTCTCTCTCTCGCTGTTTCCCTCTCTCTCTCTCTCTCTCTCTCTCTCTCTGTCTCCCTCTCTCTCTCTCTTTCTCTCTCTCTTTGTCTCCCTCTCACTCTCTCCATCTCTCAGACTAGTTGATTTGTGCTGTTATTTTTTTGCACTACTGTCACAGATGAACAATGCAATCCTTTCCTGTCTCCACCCTGCTTCAACCCAAACGGGGACACACTTGTGTGCAACTAAATTGCTCTTTATCTGAGGGATACTCAACACAACGCATGTTTTCACTACAACAATACATGCTGAAATGGCACACAGGAAATGACACCATGCATTGTGGTCTCCAGTATGCTAAAGACACCAGTTCCAATGAATATCAATGAGACCATTTTAACAATAGGATAAACATGACTGGTTAAAAGTCAAGGTCACCATCAATATCATCGTATTATACATCTATTGTTCAAAGTGTATCTGTACATATTGTACAGTTTTCCAACTGTGGGCATTTTGTTCGAGCGACATCGGGAGAACCAAAGCGTCAACGGTGAAGATGCTAGTCAGGGCACGCCTGCGGCTAGTGAGCTCCAGGAATCTTCAATTATCCAGATAACTGCGGTGCCGTTGTCAAGGCTCCGGGGGTAGTAGAGATGGTGTTTTCACCAAGGTTATAATTGTCTGTGGTAAACATGTGTCACCTCCCTGTCTGGAAACACTGCAGCTAATCTCGAATTACTGTAGACCACTGACAGTGGAATATCATCAGTCGCTATTTAATGCGAATGTAATCTTATTCAGTTTAATATAAAGAGGCATGGTCAACGTGAATAGGTTGTTGATACGAGCATACTCTACACTGCATATAGTAGGCTAAAACAATAGCCTATGCGTACTCTACAATTGCTACGAATGAACATCTAAAATGTAAAAATAAAATAATCTGTTAAAATGCAGCAGATCGTGCAGTCCAGTAGGTTTACCCACTTTCAAACTAATTAGGTTTTACGAAAATCACGTGCACGAGCTGTCATCTAAAGACTTGACAGATTAACGATATCCATACCTCGGTGTGAAAAGTAACGTCCTTTTTGCTCCCGGAGCCGACCGGAACGGAGACACTTTTCCGACTAGAACGCGTCCGTTCATATTTGCGCAACTTCAACATCAAAAACGCAAATTGGAATTTAATGCCGAGTCTTTATCCTCAGAGGGAAGTCTTTTCAAACCCGTGTTCTCTGGCAACAAGCCCCGGTTCTCTGGCAGGGTTAGAGAAACGGCGGAAACACCCCTAAAATGTTCAGAACCCCCACACAGCCCTTTATGATGGCAAACAGCTGTTCCACTATTTCACAAAAACCGGCACATGTAACCTGCATATTGCCATTGGCAAGTCGTTCCCCCACACTTAATTACATTGGATAATCAGTTGGCTGTATTTATCTTCTATAACATTGAAATAACAGGAATTAAACACCATTAGATTTTATAGCAGTAAAGCCAAATCTCAAACATCACTTTTGAAAAGTACACTTCTGTCCAGGTACCTCCACTAACTAACAATCATCATTAGAAGGCGAACCTTAACTTCGACAGCATCGGCAATGCTCACATTGAACAGTTTGTTCCATGTAGCTGCTGTGAGACAGTCAGGGGCTGGGAGGGTGTAGATGTGAATCACTGACTAGCAGCCAACCACAAGTCCTGTATGGAGCTTAGAACAGGAGCCCCCGGACCAGGAGCCCCCGGACCAGGACCCCCAGGACCAGGACCCCCCGGACCAGGACCCCCAGGACCAGGACCCCCAGGACCAGGACCCCCCGGACCAGGACCCCCCGGACCAGGACCCCCCGGACCAGGACCCCCAGGACCAGGACCCCCCGGACCAGGACCCCCAGGACCAGGACCCCCAGGACCAGGACCCCCCGGACCAGGACTCCCCGGACCAGGACTCCCCCCCCCCCAGGGGGAAAGACATACGTCAGCAGACTGGAAAGACATGTGGGAAAACCCCTCCTCTCTCCTCTCCCTCTCTCCTCCTCTCTCCTCTCCACCCTCTCTGCTCCTCTCCCTCTCTCCTCCTCTCTCCTCTCCCTCTCTCCTCCTCTCTCCTCTCCACCCTCTCTGCTCCTCTCCCTCTCTCCTCCTCTCTCCTCTCCACCCTCCCTGCTCTTCCATCCAGCTAGAACACAAACCCTGCAGTCATCAGGTCTGTCCCTGCTCTCTCGGAGGCCAGGGACGTGCCACTTACACACACACACACACACACACTCTCCCTCTCTCTCACACACACACACACACACAACACGTACAAACAGACACACACTCAAGATTTTGGATAATTGGTTCAGTCTGAAAATAGGTGACATTCCAAAGACCTTTAAGTAACTCTATAGAAGTGTCCCTCATTACTGTGAGGTAGCAGCAAGGCTACAATACCCTCAAGACCGAACCGCCAGCAATAGAGTCCTCTTCTGCTGTCACCAGCCAGCAACACAGCCCCCTTCTGCTGTCACCAGCCAGCAACACAGTCCTCTTCTGCTGTAACCAGCCAGCAACACAGTCCCCTTCTGCTGTCACCAGCCAGCAACACAGTCCTCTTCTGCTGTAACCAGCCAGCAACACGGTCCTCTTCTGCAGTCACCAGCCAGCAACACAGTCCTCTTCTGCTGTAACCAGCCAGCAACACGGTCCTCTTCTGCTGTAACCAGCCAGCAACACAGTCCTCTTCTGCTGTCACCAGCCAGCAACACAGTCCTCTTCTGCTGTAACCAGCCAGCAACACAGTCCTTTTCTGCTTTCACCAGCCAGCAACACAGTCCTCTTCTGCTGTAACCAGCCAGCAACACAGTCCTTTTCTGCTGTCACCAGCCAGCAACACAGTCCTCTTCTGCTGTAACCAGCCAGCAACACAGTCCTCTTCTGCTGTAACCAGCCCCACAAAGACTAGCACTCGGGCAGAAAAAGGAGATTCTACAATCTTGTTTTTACCTTGGGGACTCATCCCTACTCCAGACCAAACATCACATCCTGTTATCAGACTGCTGGCTGGCTGGCTGGCTGCTGGCTGCTGGC
>NC_085018.1:25887475-25895129 GCF_963692335.1 Osmerus eperlanus
CACAACAACATATATATGGATATATATATTTGGTGTTTCAAAACCCATCGACACTGTATGACTATGTTTAGCCTGTGTTCTGCTCCTCTCTCTCAACAACCGTCTCTGGAGGAGAGGATCCCTCTCTGAATTGCTCCTCCCAAAGTTTCTTCCATTTTTTCTCCTGTTGAGAGTTTTTCTGGGAGTTTTTCCTTGTCTTCCTTGAGGGTTTAGGTTGGTTGAGGGGCAGTTCTATGGGCGTATGTGAAGCCCTCTGTGACATGCTTGCGTGTAAAACGGGCTATACAAATAAATTTGATTTGATTTGATATGTGTGCTCTTGGCTTTGTTTGCAAGTCTCTCTCTCTCTGTGTTTGGCGGGAGTGTGATGATAATGTGGGCGAGAGGCGCGGAAGAAGAAGAATCATCACACCCCCTTCACCACGGTCGCTCTGAAGCACGTTGCCATGGAGACGCAGGAGGAGCCTGCAGGAGGGAAACTAACGGCTTTAAACGAGCCGCACTGTGTGTGTGTAGGGGTGTGTGTGTGCACGTGTGTGTGTGCATGTGTTAGCGGTGTGTGCAAGTGTACGTGTGTGCATCTGTGTGTGCTTAAGTGTGTGTTTGTGTGTGTGCATGTGTGTGTGTCAGTGCGTGTTCGTGTGTGTGCATGTGTGTGTGTCAGTGCGTGTTCGTGTGTGCACGTGTGTGCATGAGCCCGCATCACGGTGAGCGTCAGAGATCAACGCCAGTAGCAGCTCAGCCTCCTCACAGAGCTCGTTCTCATCACAGAGGAGAGCAGCAGTAATAATGCTTATGTTTCCTCCTGTGTGCAGATGTGTGTTAGCCTAGCAGGATGCTAGCGCCACGCTAAACATGTGTGTTCGCCTAGCAGGACGTTAGCGCCACGCTAAACATGTGTGTTAGCCTAGCAGGACGCTAGCGCCACGTTAAACATGTGTGTTAGCCTAGCAGGACACTAGCGCCACGCTAAACATGTGTGTTAGCCTAGCAGGACGCTAGTGCCACGCTAAACATGTGTGTTAGCCTAGCAGGACGCTAGCGCCACGCTAAACATGTGTGTTAGCCTAGCAGGACGCTAGCGCCATGCTAAACAGGAAGTCTAGGACGACGTACAGCAGCAGAGCCAACATGCTGCATCACACAGCTGCTCAGTGCTGTTCCAGTGGTTAAATGTGTCTCTAGGTCTGTAGATGGACAGCAACATTCACAGTGTCAGTTTAACACAGAGGGTGTTTCATTAGTATCATGTCCCAGTTAACTGCTCACAGCACAGTTTATAGGGAGACGTTAGAAGGGAAAATGACCTGAAATGATTAATAAGGATTTGTGATTCGCTGATATGACTGGAGGAACTGTGCCCAGTTAAATCTAGGGCACATTAGATTTGACTAATCTGAACCTCCTCATAGCTACTCTCTCTGGCTTCACTGACATGCTCTCTCCACCCCAACCTGCACTATTCTCTAAATGTAACGTGACATAATATCCTTCTCTCCTCATCTCTTCCCCTCCAGGGGTGAAGTGCTGGTGAGCTGACAGGGGGCTGCTCTGATCCCCTGCAGAACAGGGAGGAGGGAGATGGGTGTGACTGCTGAATGTTCTGCAGTGATAAAGAAGCTCTCATCACCAGAGAACTGGCCTGGATTCACCAGCCCTCTGCCAGCCTTCCAGCAGGGACGAGAATTAGAGAGACACACACTCACTCACTCACACATACACACACACAGACTCACACACTTTTTCCCTCTCTCATACACACATACTCTCTCACTCTCTTTCTTACACACACACACAAAAGCACTTGTACGCACACAGACACACAATTAAATGAGGGTATGGAGCTAGAGAGAAACCAAAGAGAGACAAAAATTGAGAAAATAGGAAATGAACTCAGTGAACTAGATAACTGGAGTCTTGTTCTCACAGTCACATATTCATGTATAAGAGATACACCAACACACACACCCACACACCCACACACCAACCAGCCTGCTCCTCCAACCAGCCTGCCGGTCAAAGGTCAGGGGTCAGGCCGGCTCCCCCAGGTCCCAGCAGGACCCTGGTACTAGACACCCAACGCATCAACGACCCGGGTCAAAGGTCACATGAGAAACTGTGGCTTGCCACACCTCGACCGGGGGTCATCACAGAAACAGCAAGATCAAACTGTCCCCGCCTCGAGCCTCTCACCCATTGGCCAGGTTGTCGTCGTCATCGTCCCGCAGGCTCCGCCCCCCTGTCATGTCGCTGTCGCTCAGGTAACCGGATTTCAGCTCTGCCTCCAGCCCCTCCAGCAGGCGGGAGGGGCAGCGGGCCGGCATGGTGTGGGCGGAGTACCGGGCCGAGACCCCGCCCCCCGGGAACCCGCCCCCAACCCCCCCGCTCCCCGCCGAGGACGGAGCGTCGCCCGCTTGCAGACGGGGGCTGGCCTGGCCGTGTCGCCACGACAACGGGGAGGAGCGGTTGGACAGGCTGGAAACGCTGCGGGCATTGGTGTCGTCACTGTCGTAACCTAGGTTACTGCTGCTGTCCAGACAACTGGGGGAGGGGGGGGGGGGAGGGGGGAGGTAGGGAGGGATATAGTAAGATGAGAGAAAGAGGATGAAAGGATTCCATTAGTGATGAAGAAAACAAGAATGTATGAACAAGAAAGGGACATGAGATGTGATTCTGCCTTTTCTTCTATAATCTCTCTGTCAGAAGGTCTTCAACGAAATCCATGCTGGCATTTAGTCTCTGCTGACCCAGATACAGCCCTCTCCTTCTGAGAACTCCGGCACACACATCTCACAAACCAAGGACAAGTCAGAGGAGAGTTCATCAGGGTGTGTGTGTGCGTGTGCGTGTGCGTGCCTTCTCTCCATTCAAGCCGTCCTTGACAGTGATGCTCTGACCATCCCGGTCATTTTCACACCAACATGAGTCAGCACTCGGCCACACCCAGCCCGCCACCTCACTGGTCTGCACCTCACACACACACACACACACACACACACACACACACACACACGCACACACTAAGCTCTGGTTAGCAGTGTTTTCTCCAGGTGGGTGAATTCTCCATCTCAGTAGAAGCTCCTGAGCAACAGATCCTTCATTATTCATCCAGCAGCACTTGGTACATCTGGTTATGAAATCTACATACTCAGCATTCACACACACACACACACACTTTCACATTTGTGTGTGTGTCTGTTTAACACTGTCACTGCTGACAAACATGCCTGGTGTCAGTGGCTTCGGATGAAAAGCGTCTGCTGCAAGACTTCACTGGACATGTGAACCGTAAATACTAGATCTGCTTGTTGTGAGTGAAGAGGA
Organism: Osmerus eperlanus; assembly: GCF_963692335.1. Taxonomy (NCBI): domain Eukaryota; kingdom Metazoa; phylum Chordata; class Actinopteri; order Osmeriformes; family Osmeridae; genus Osmerus; species Osmerus eperlanus. Next base: position 25,890,800 of record NC_085018.1, read on the forward strand.
GGGTTCATGCAGAGATTGGGTGTGATGTGTCAGCCATGTGGCTGAGGTGTCTGTCAGTCATTTGAGTGAGGAGAGAGATCTTGTCCTTCATCACATCACACGGAGAGCCTTGACAGCCAAGCACACCGTCCACACTTTAAAGATGACACAGTCCCACATGAAAGGTAACTACTAGGGGTGGGAATCTTTTGGTACCTCACGATTCGATTCTTGGGGGTCACGATTCGATTAAAAATGTATTCACGATTTTTCCAAGATAAAAAAACAAAACATATATATATATATATACGTATATATACATACAAAATAACATATATATAAATAAATAAAAATCCCCCATCCCTAGTAACTACAGACGACGCGATGGTAACGACTAATGCCTTGTTATTCAGCAGCCACATCCAGCGAGTTACTGACAATATACTCTCCTCCCATCCCTTCTACTAAATGTGTTTAGTGTGGATTATAGTTTTTTCAGTTTAGCCTTGTCAAAGGAACATATCTGTCTCTCATCCATCTCTCTGATGCCTCCTCTCCTCCAGGACCATTAAGCTGGCCTGGTGTGCTGGTCTCCTGGTGTGCTGGTCTCCTGGTGTGCTGGTCTACTGTTGGGTGGGGGGGAGGGGTTGCCATGGTGAAGTCATAACCATGAAACTGAAACATTGTGTTGTAGAAGCGTTGTGTGTGGATGGAGGGCAGATGTTTACCAGGGCTGCTCTCCAAGGCTCTGCCTCGCCAGACTGTTTACTCATGATTGTGTTTACCCATCGATCCATCTACAGTGCTTCACCCTGCATGAGAGTCTATTAGGTTTCCTTTTACAAAGAGCTCTATTCTTCTCTATCATTTTCTACTCTTTTCTATCATTTTCAAATCCACATGACATGATTCATGTGATTGGCTTTCTGAAAGCGTGAGAATGGTATGGTCCATGGGTGGGTCAGTGAGAATGGTATGGTCCATGGGTGGGTAATCAGAAGGTTGCCGGTTCGATTCCCGGCCGTGCGAAATGACGTTGTGTCCTTGGGCAAGGCACTTCACCCTACTTGCCTCGGGGAGAATGTCCCTGTACTTACTGTAAGTCGCTCTGGATAAGAGCGTCTGCTAAATGTAAATGGGTGGGTCAGTGAGAATGGTATGGTCCATGGGGGGGTCATTGAGAATGGTATGGTCCATGGGGGGGGTCAGTGAGAATGGTATGGTCCATGGGGGGGGTCAGTGAGAATGGTATGGTCCATGAGTGGGTCAGTGAGAATGGTATGGTCCATAGGGGGGGTCAGTGAGAATGGTATGGTCCATGAGTGGGTCAGTGAGAATGGTGTGGTCCATGGGGGGGGTCAGGGAGAATGGTATGGTCCATGGGGGGGGTCAGTGAGAATGGTATGGTCCATGAGTGGGTCAGTGAGAATGGTATGGTCCATGGGGGGGTCAGTGAGAATGGTATGGTCCATGGGGGGGTCAGTGAGAATGGTATGGTCCATAGGGGGTCCGTGAGAATGGTGTGGTCCATGGGGGGGTCAGTGAGAATGGTATGGTCCATGGGGGGGAGGTGAGAAAGGTATGGTCCATGGGGGGGTCCGTCTCACCTGTGGCTGAGTTGGGCTCCCCTCAAGCTGGACATGGTCTCCTCCAGGTTCTGTCGGAGATCCAGGACGTTCTGCACCGTGCGTTTCCTCTGGGACTCTGGGTCTGCGGGGGAGAGAACCACTCCATCACTACGGTAACCTGACCTGCATCAGAACTCAACAAACACTACCACGGTAACCGAAGGCCTTTTCAGAGTGTGTCTGTGTGTGTGTGTGTGTGTGCATCCATGCATGCATGAGAGCATGCCTGTGTGTGCATGTAAGTGTGCTTGTATGTGTGTGTGATGTATATAGTATGTGTGTGTGCATGTGTGTGTGTGTTTGTGTGTGTGTGCATGTATGTGTGTGTGTGTGTGTATGTGTGTGTGTGTGTGTGTGTTTGTGTGTGTGTGCATGTATGTGTGTGTGTGTGTATGTGTGTGTGTGTGTGTGCATGTGTGTGTGTGTGTACTAGTAGAATGCAGTGACAGGTGTTTGGCTGGAGAAACACGTCTAAACCATGTTCACATCATTAAGCTGACAAATGGGACTCCCTGGTTCCCTCACCATGGCAACCCTGCCCAACCCCCCCTCGCCTCGCTCACATGGTTCGTTCCGTCAGAGGAACCCAGACTGGCAGGGAGCCGACCACCACACACACGCACACACACACGCGCACAAACACAGGCACGCTGCACACACACACACGCATGCAGATACGGACACACACACACACGCATGCATATACGGACACACGCATGCATATACGGACACACACACACACACAGAGACACACACACAGCTGCCCTGGACACCCCCCTCCTGCAATAGGGGACAACTGACTGACTGACTGACTGACTGACTGATTTGTTTGGCGGTCCATGAATACAGTTGGTCAAATATGACCTTTGGGAATGTACACAATCTTTAATATATAGAACTTTGTGTCCAGGCTTCCGGGTATGAATGTTCCTCTGAGGACCAATCAGCCCTGTCTCCATGAACAGACTGAACTCTGGATCCCGCTCTCGTGGGTAGTTAGTTCTTTCTTCAGCCACATCTGTTTGAGAGCTGGATGCAGGAGACTTCTATAGTTAGACGTTACATCTCATGTGGTTTCTATCCATTACAGCGGTACAATAGAGACTACTGTATGTGGAGTTACTGGAGATGCTAATCTGCATCTGTGGGTTAGCCTTCAGATGGGAAGGGACAGTGTGTGTGTGTGTGTGTGTGTGTGGCTGTAGTGGTGGTGGTGTGTGTGTGTGTGTGGCTGTAGTGGTGGTAGTGTGTGTGTGTGTGTGTGTGTGTGTGTGTGGCTGTAGTGGTGGTGGTGTGTGTGTGTGTGGCTGTGGTGGTGGTGGTGTGTGTGTGTGTGTGTGTGGTTGTAGTGGTGGTGGTGTGTGTGTGTGTGTGTGTGTGTGTGTGTGTGTGTGTGGTTGTAGTGGTGGTGGTGTGTGTGTGTGGTTGTAGTGGTGGTGTGTGTGTGTGTATGTGTGTGTCAGGAGGAAACAAGGTCCTGTTCCATGAACTCCCATGGTTAATCAAATCAAACAGGCTTTTAAAGCATGGCCTTCCATCAATGAAGTCATGGTCTGTAACAGAAATAGAGTCTCTATATCTGGGACTGAAAACGCTTCCTCCAGCAACCCGACACAGGATGATGACCCTGAAGCAGGGAGGAAGAGAAAGGATGGGCTGTTGTTGGCTACGCGTAGGGTATGGGTGAATATATCTGACTGATCATTATGTCCGTTATACCATACTAAGTGAAGAGAGAGGGAGGGAGAGAGAGACATAGAGAGGGGGGGGGAGAGGGAGGGAGAGAGAGGGGGGGGGAGAGGGAGGGAGGGAGAGAGAAAAAGAGAGAGAGAAGGAAGGAAGGAGAGGGAGGTAGAGAGACGACAGAAAGAGAAAGAGAGGGAGAGAGAGAGAGAAGGAAACTAGCCTGTTGTCTGTCAGCAGCTGAACATCCTTCACCACCAGTGGAACCTCCAGGACTACTCACAGGAAACCTCCTGTGTGTTCATATTCCCTCAGTCCTCCACCAGGTACACTGATGCTGTGTGTGGGTAGAAATCTTTACTTTCAGAGGAGGTTTGATCAGCCAGAGAGAGGGAGGGAGGTTAACATTAGTGCTGTCTTTCCCTCCAGCAATAACACATGGAGGATTTCAGGCACAAGTGATTGATCATTACACATGCAAATTAGTATGAATGAAAAGTTTTTCCTGCAGATTTCTTTGATATAGACACTGAGCAGAGATTACGCAGGGCTGGGATATGTTTTGGAGTAGTTTAAAATAAATAGCTTGCTCATCACTCAGAGTGACGAGGGAGAGAGGAGAGTCCTGATCTAACATGTCATGGAGAGCCCACCAGCCCTGAGGCTACATCCTGGTCAGAACAGAGGCAGCTCACACTGAGAATGAGGGGGCTGGGTGGCCCTGGGCCCCCTCATTAGAGACAGCAGTTTCTGCAGTCTCTAATGAGGGGGCTGGGTGGCCCTGGGCCCCCTCATTAGAGACAGCAGTTTCTGCAGTCTGTGATGCGGGGTGTCCCGTTCTGATGGTGTCATGCGCCCACATGCTTACCCATCTTCCACCATCCATCCCACAGTCAAAACACAAACAACAATAATATCTGTAAGAGGAAGGAAGAGTGAGAGAGACTAGTTCCACTAGGAACCTCTCTGCAGGGTTAGCGGCCTGCAAGCTGGTCTGGCCAAGCCGGGGATCGAGGTCAGAAATACAACGCCCAATCGTA
>NC_085018.1:25895329-25907829 GCF_963692335.1 Osmerus eperlanus
ACAGGCAGTTGAAGTAAGGAGGCGTGTGCCGTCTGCATGAGCCGCTGACAGATCGAGGGGTGTTTGATTCGCCTGCAGTGGGCAGCGACACTGCGGGTAAGCTCCGGGGTCTTGAGTCGATGGGTGAGTGTTGAACGCAGGCGGGGATGAAGAGGAAGGCAAAGTGAACGCGGCTGTGGAGCTACTCACCCAGCATCTGGCTGAAGAGGAGCTGCTCCAGGTCACCCAGGACCGTCACCACCAGCTCGGGGTCCACCTTCAGGAAGGCCTCCCCCGGGCCGCGGGCCCCAGACCCAGCCTCACCCGCCACCCCAGCCCCAGGCTTCTTCCCGGCCTTGGCCTTGCAGGACAGGATCTCGTCGTCGGAGCGGCCGTCGTCAGAGGCCATGCTGAGGGGCTTGACCTCGGCGTAGGGTGCCCTCGGGATGCGGCTCTGCCTGCCCAGCCCAGCGGGGGGGGCCAGAGGGCTAAAGGGCTTGGGCTTGCCCTGGAAGAGGGAGTGCTCCGACTTGGAGAGGTTACGGGAGAGTGGGGCTCCGCCCCCCACCCCGCCCCCCACCCCGCCCCCCCGGTCTTGGTCTTGCCCGTCTTGAGCTGCGCCGTTCCGGGCTTGGCCATGTCGTCGCACCAGGTGTGCTCGTACAGGTGCATTTTCTTCTCCGTGTCGGTGAGCACGGCCAGGTTGGTGAGGGAGCGCTGTTTGCGGAGGTTGGAGGAGACGGGCAGGCGTCCGGCCTCAGTGCTGCCGGCACGGTACACCCTGAGCTCCCCCCGCGGGGCGCCCGCAGACACGCCGGGCTTGGGCTTCTTGGTCGCCATGCCGACCGTCTTGGTGCCGCCGTCGGATCGCTCCATCGCCGGAACCTCAGTCTCTCTCTCTCTTTCTCGCTATCTCTCTCTGCCGTTCAGCAGGTCGCCCCTGACAACGCCTCCGGCTCGCGGCCGGGGAGAAAACGCATCGACGAGGAGATCAGATCTGCCGTCCTCTCTCGCTCCGCACCGTCGCAGCCCAAGGAGAGGAGGGAGAACTATTTAAAAATGCTGCATGAATCCTTAATGCCTTTTGGGAGAGAGACTCATTTTCATTCTCTTGTTCCGTTTCCCCCTCTCTCTCTCTCTCTCTCTCTCTCTCTCTCTCTCTCTCTCTCTCTCTGCTTGCAGGCTGCGGCTGCTGCAGCTGTTGCAGTGCTGGCCAACGCTCTCTCCTCCTTTCCCGTTCTCTTCCTGTCCTCCCTCTCTCTCTCCGTTCTCCTCTCCTCTCTTCAGCCTCTTGCTGCTCTGCCGCCCAGCAGCGGAATGACAGCAGCAGCCGACGCAAAAACAACCCCTCCCCCTCCTCCTCCATCTCTCTCTCTCCCCCCCTCTCCCTGCCCATTTGAAGGTGCTTTACTGTGCTTGGGTGTGAGGTGTAAGGGGGCGATGGTAAATTATAATGCTGCCGTTTAAAAACACACTTGCACGCACGCACACTTACACACACAAACCCAAACACACGGTTCTCCATTTTCACACGCTCTCTTGGTACTTCTTTGTTCCACTCTCTCCCTCTCCCTCTCCCTCTCACTCTCTCACTCTCTCTCTCTCTCTCTCACTCTCTCTCTCTCTCTCTCTCTCTCTCTTTCTCTCTCTCTTTCCTCTCGCCCTATCTCCCTTTCTCCCTCTCTCCATCCCAGCAACTCTGGGTCAGATATGTTCATTACAATCACAATTATTGATGATTAGCTTCATTTGTGCTGTCTAAACGGAGGGAGGAGATGCACATGTGATGTTTCAAACAGCAGACACCAGAGAGGGGTCCACGTTCAGTCAGAAGCAATAAAACAGCAACTGGGAAGCCCAGATTAGCATTTGATCCTGTCTGAGCTCCTTTAATAAACATAATGTCCAACATTTTAAACCTCGTAAATCAAATGCTACAATATGGCATGGGTCACATGCATGTCACTGAAATAGGCTAGTCTAATGCCATCTTAAAAATATGACATTTAACAAGTTTTAATGGCTCATCAACATCCAAATACTGATTTCCTGTTCTGTACACGTGTGGAAAGACCACGTGCTTGTATGTGAACATGTAAATCCACTTTTACACCACCCAGAAATTAAAATACCCTAAAAAGAACCAGACCGGGCAGTACTCCGACGCTAACCCTCTGTTTAAAAACCCAAAGTACATCATCCAAACGGATGAGATGACATCATCCTCAGACTCGTCTGCCAGTTTGAAAAAGGAGAAACACCCAAAGAACAAGCTTCAGGAAAGAGCCACTGCCCTCAAATATATATAAATACATATGTGTATATTTATATATCTACACATATATACACATATCTAGCAGCAAGGCAGTCACTTCCAGTCTCCAAGTGTCCTTTGTTGGAATGACAGGATAAAACATGTTATTTTGAGACAGTCCCTCCCAGTGGCTGATTGCATGATATCCCACAGAGCCATCTCTCAGGAGTATTATGGGATGCTCCAGAGCACTCGCGCAGGCTGGGAGGCACCATGGAAACGCCACTCTGTGGCTTTTTACCTGCATAAGAGCTGCTGCAGCGTAGCAGCCAGGAGGAACACACACAATAGAGATGGAAAAGACTACAATACCCATAATGCTACAGGACTGGGTCTGTGGATTCTTTTGTTGGAATTTTTTGTTTATTTTTCCTTCTTTTTGTCTTCCTTCTTTCTTTCTTCTCTGTTACAATCCTTCCTTCCTTCGTACTTAATGAAACGCTGGGTTTTATAGATGAAACCTTCACCAGAGCACAGCGGGAGTGCTCAGTAACTGTCTGCTCGAGGTGCTTAAGAACCAGATGATGTTTTGGAGTGGATGTCTCCAGAACAGGCTGGAATAGACAGCCTTTTTCAGAAGAACCGACCAGCTCAGTGGAGTATATGACCCAGAGCTGTCGACGTGATTGACCAGTTTCTCACTATGCCTGGAGGGGCTATTGTTGTTCATACGGGTTCTGCCCCTCTCTGACCTGTCTCTCTTATTCCATCTTCTCTCTTTAGTCTCCTCTAGTCTCTCTCCCTCTCTCCTCCCTCTCTCCTCCCTCTCTCCTCCCTCTCTACCTCCCTCTCTCCTCCCTCTCTCCTCCCTCTCTCCTCCCTCTCTACCTCCGTGGTAGTCCCCCTGGGGGGCTGGTGTGTCACTGGGGGGCTGGTGTGTCACTGGGTCACCTGATGCATCTCAGTGGAAACAAAGTGAAGTCTTGTTCTCCTCCGCCACATGTCGGCCTGCATGCTGAGTTCGGATCAGCGATGACCTCACTCTAAATCTGCTCAGGGAGGAAAGCTTCCTGTTGACTGAATACATGGCCCTAAATCACTGAACTATCTATAAAAAAAAAGAAGCTAGTCTTTATGTAATGTTGTTCTGCCTCCGAGCAGCAGTGTTGCTCAACTCACCAGGTTGGGAAATCATGGCTGCTGCTTTCTTCTACTCTGTGGACTCACTGGACAGAAAGAAATCACTGCTAGAACTACCCCCCCCTCTCCTGATCTTTGACTTTCTGCAGTACTTTCTACATGCTCTACTTGTCCATGGTGATAGAAGAGTCTGGTAAATGAAGAACATGTAAAGTGTGCTGCTGCAGCCCATGAGGGAGGTGACGGGCCCTCCCTGGCCTTCCTCTGGAGAGAGGGGGGGAGGAGAGGGGAGGGGAGGGGAGGGGAGGGGAGGGGAGGAGAGGAGAGGAGAGGAGAGGAGAGGGGAGGGGAGGGGAGGGGAGGAGAGGAGAGGAGAGGAGAGGAGAGGGGAGGGCATCATGCCTGTGGCTTCACAAACATCTGGACACCATTCTGGGCAGGCCCCTGTGTGTGTGTGTGTGTGTGTGTGTGTGTGTGTGTGTGTGTGCGTGTGTGTGTGCGTGTGTGTGTGTGTGTGCGTGTGTGTGTGTGCGTGTGTGTGTGTGTGTGTGTGTGTGTGTGTGTGTGCGTGTGTGTGTGCGTGTGTGTGTGTGTGTGCGTGTGTGTGTGTGCGTGTGTGTGTGTGCATGTGTGTGTGTGTGTGTGTGTGTGTAGACAGAGAGCAGGAGTGTGGGGACATGTACAAAGCTGTGAACAGTAAATTGCCCACGACAGAGTGTGTAATCATTGTGCTCAGCTGCTGAGGCAGAACCATGGTGATGACATCCACCAAGCTAAGATACACCCCAACTCTGGAACACAACACAGACTGTGTATGTGTCTGTGTGTGTGTGTCTCTCTGTGTGTGTGTGTCGCACAGCTGTACGTTCTCTCGCATGTGTGCAACGTGAAAGTCAAGCAATCACTAATATCTCTCCATGAATACAGAGTCCTGTGAGCATGCAGTCGTTGTGCCAGGAGGAATGTGAAGCCCGGAGCCTCAGGATATTATAAACCTGAATGTGTCCTTTCCCCCAACCGTCTGCATGTGCTGGGGATTACTGTGTTCCTGCTGGGACACAGCAGCTGCTGGGCCAGGGAGAAACTCACCACCAGAGAAAACCATCTTGAGTTTAGAAAAAGCTGAACTCTGCAGCTCTGGTGCCAGACAGCCCATCACGGAGGCTGCTCATGAGAACAGATCTGTCCAGCTGGAGAGATCACAGCATCACAACTTTCTGGAGTTTAACAGACCCCCCAGCCAGTCAGCCAGCCAGCCAGCTAGTCAGCCAGATAGTCAGCCAGCCAGCCAGCCAGCTAGTCAGCTAGTCAGCCAGTCAGCCAGCTAGTCAGCCAGATAGTCAGCCAGTCAGCCAGCCAGCTAGTCAGCCAGACAGCCAGCTAGCCAGCCAGCTAGTCAGCCAAACAGACAGACAGTAACAGACCCCCCAGTCAGCCAGCCAGTCAGTCAGCCAGTCAGCCAGCCAGAGACAGTAACAGGCCCTGCAGCCCCTGTCTGTCCTGGGAGGGAATGAGAGCGGAACAGAAGTGAGATGAAAGCTGATCCTTCCATTAAACACCATCCCTCCATCCCTCTCATCAGTCCATCCTCCATTCCCCCTCCATCCCTCTCATCAGTCCATCCTCCATTCCCCCTCCATCCCTCTCATCAGTCCATCCTCCATTCCCCCTCCATCTGTCTACATCAGGGAACTCACCATCTCTTCACCTCCTGTGTCCCAGAGGACAAGGGACCCTCACTGTGGTCAAGGTCATTCACCATCATGTTATTCTTGGGTGAGTGTTGTGAAACGGCAGCAGTTTTAGAATCAGAATCAAGTAAGTGTACACAAACAAGAAATTTACCATGGTGGGAATTTTGTGTACAAATCTTCTGACCATTGACATTATGCGTGCTACAGCAGTGTGTCAACGGTCAGAAAATAAGATATGTGGTCCCCCTCCACCCTCCCCAAGAGAAAACTGATTGGTCTACTTAGCACAAAAAGAAACCAATCAGGGTGCTCTCTCTCTCTCTCTTATTCTGAAAATAAATCAATTTCCGGGATATTGTGTATAAATTGCGCTCATCAGGCAGCTTCCATCAGCATGCAGTAGAGTCTCAGAGCGTGCTGGGATGTCAGAACAGAGGTCTGTTCTCTCGGATCATCACCTCTGGCTCTCTCCACACGCTGTCACCCCAGTCTGCAGCTCCCTTATCATCCTCCTCATCTTCATCAGTGTCTCAGAGCGGCCTGGCTTCATGTGGTGTGTTTCGAAGTGACCGTCTGGGTCCCGACCCGTTTTGTGGCGACAACATTGTTTTCTGGGAACAAAGGCACACTGAGAACAGGTGCTACTCATGGTTGTCAGGGAGCAGAGAGACTCGAAACCATCAGAAAACAGATGGAGGGACGAGTGAGGAGGAGTTTCACCTTAGTACTCAGACAGCTTTTGGTGCAGTCGCAGCATAAATCTAATCATAAGAACACCGAAAACTAAACCATGTAGGTCACAGCTGTGTGTGTGGCTGGAACAAGTGCTGACTGCCAACCAAAAATATTCAAAAAATACAATCATCTTTTGATTCAAAGTTTCCTAACCCTGGCGTACAGGATGTCAAAAGCAGTCTCTAGCAGTAGATAAATCAACACATTTATTTAATTGTCTGGGATTTACAAAACGAACCTGCATCTAGCAGAAAGCTATTGCCAAAAGGAAATTGAGACTTTACTTAAACTTTAAGCTACCTCAAACTTGAAACTTGACCTGAACATGCCTACCCCCAAAAAAGACTTGTGAACATCTCGGGTGAGACTAGACTGCCAAGACAAGTTTCCCCTTGTGTGCAGTTAAGTAACAGTAAAACAGCAGCATGTAGCTAACGTCCTGCTAACAACATGGTTGCTAACTGCACTATTGCTAACTATTTCGTTGCTACAGGCGGGACAGATCCTGATGGATGAAACAGGTGGTGTGTAATGAAGCTTTTGTTGTAACTTGGCTACAACTGTGTGGAGATCCCTGACAGGGGCTGAACTGAATCCAAGGATAACATCAGCATGTACAGAATATTGTAGTGTAAGATTAGAGAAACTGCCCTGCTAGCAAAACACGAAACAACGTTCTCACCACGAATGTGAGTAGTACGTTTGTTTAGTGTGCTGAGGTTTAGTTCGCTGACTAGTTCATCAAAGCAAGGTTATAAATTCAGAGTTTATAAGGTATCAAGCTGGTCCAAAGCACAACACAGTGATCAACATGAACATTTAACCTCAAGGTTGAAGATTGTTTAGCGTGTCCACGATTTCGTTCACTTATTTGTCCGTTGTCTAAACAAGTTTCTAGCTTCAGAATTTTTATCAAGCAGGTTGGAAAACATCTGTCACGGTTCATTCAACGATAATGGCCCTCAAGGTCAAAGCTCAGTGGGGTATTTCGGTACGGTGGCCTTGCTGGGTCAGAACAGGACCAGAGACTCACCCAGCTCATCACAGCACACCTCCATGGAGTCAGACGAGCCGTCACTCAGATCATCCAGCGAACCGTCCAGGTCCTCCTGAACCTGCAGTCTGCAGGAAACACACACGCACACATCACCCTGCAGTCTGCAGGAAACACACACATCACCCTGCAGGAAACACACACACACGTCACCCTGCAGTCTGCAGGAAACACACACACACATCACCCTGCAGTCTGCAGGAAACACACATCACCCTGCAGAAAACACACACACACACATCACCCTGCAGGAAACACACACACATCACCCTGCAGGAAACACACACACATCACCCTGCAGGAAACACACACACATCACCCTGCAGGAAACACACACACATCACCCTGCAGGAAACACACACACATCACCATGCAGTCTGCAGGAAACACACACATCACCCTGCAGGAAACACACACACATCACCATGCAGTCTGCAGGAAACACACACATCACCCTGCAGGAAACACACACACATCACCCTGCAGGAAACACACACACACATCGCCCTGCAGTCTGCAGGAAACACACACACACATCATCACATTTACATTTAGTCATTTAGCAGACGCTCTTATCCAGAGCGACTTACAGTAAGTACAGGGACATTCCCCCCGAGGCAAGTAGGGTGAAGTGCCTTGCCCAAGGACACAACGTCAATTTTGAACGACCGGGAATCGAACCAGCAACCTTCTGATTACTAGCCCAATTCCCTAACCGCTCAGCCGCCTGACTCACACTACATCACAAAGCACACAGTATGCCTGATTTATGAAGTATATACCGGAGAATATCTACCTAGCTACCTGTCATCTATCTAGCAACCAGTGATCAGATAATGAAACATATTTTGGTGATACAAAATACATCAAATTCTATAGTTTAGAGAGGTGAAACACTGCCCTCACCTGCACCTGAAGGGAGCCACAGCGGCCATATTTATCCTGGCTGGCTCGCTTCCTCTGCGCTGCATGTTGAGGCCCTTCCTGTAGGGACAAGGCCCCGGGGTGGAGGCCAGGCCTGGGCCTCGATTAGAGAGCTGCCCTGGCTCCCACCCCCTCTGGTCCAGCAGGGGCAGGGACGACAGTGGGCCACAGGAGAACACGTTCCCGTTTCCAGCTGTGTTTTGCTGCGGTCGGGTCTTCTTCCCCTGTCCTGTCTGGCTGCTGGACTGGACGAGCCGTTCCTCCGTGTTGTCGTGGCGATGCCCTCCGAAGGCCCAGTTCCTGTTGCCGTTTCTCCGTGCGTGCAGTTCCTGCAAGGCCTTGTGGGCCAGGGCACTGGGGCCTTGGAGGTCGAGGGTCTCCCGGGAGCTCGGAGCTTCCTTCCTGGGCGCCTGCGGGCTGCTGTAGGCCGAACGCACGCCGCTCACTCTCTCCCGGCCGCCCTGGGGTCTAGGGGCGGGGCTGGCAGGAGAGACTCCGCCCCTCGCCTGCTGGAGGAAGTGACTTTTGAAGGTTGTTCCTCTCTGGAGGCTGTTGGCGGGGTAGGAGGAGGAGGAGGAGCGTGTCTTGGTGGTGGACTGATGCCTGGGCTCCATCCTGGCTGTCATGCTGCGAGGCAGGGGCAGGCTGGAGCTGAGGGCTGGGCCAGGCTGGGCCTGGGACACGTCCTTGATGTTCACACTCATGATCCTCAGTACTCACAGGGGCTGTGTCTGGGGGCGGGAAACAGACAAAGAGCACAGGAACGTTCAAAACACATCCTGTACGTTTATTTAGTTTGCGGATGCTTTATATGACGACCGCGAGATGAACTTTACTCATTCGTTTTACCCTTACTGTAATACCTTTCTCGAACCATCAATTCAATACAAAGATGTATTCTGTATTCAGTATTCAGAACCTGTCATGCCTAGTTTTTTTTTATCTTTCAACTGTAGCCCTTAATATTCTTGTCCTTTCAGTATCTTTTTCTTTTGAACAGTAAAACATGTTAATATCCATGCTGAAGGGCGCTCAAGGCAAAAATCCAGAAAAAAAGACAGATTCCACCGTGACAACAGGTGTACACACCACCCTGTCGCCCCCCAGGTAGGATGTACAGTCTTCTTAGTGGGGGCTACCGCCTACAGACCTACTGCCTGTCCTCCAGTCCTGCAGAGGGGGCTACCATCCATGTGAGGATAACAGCTTGAGAATAATGGATCCGTCAATGCTGTGAAATTTGACAATGCTATGCTATTCTACGCTGTTTTGTCATGCTATGCTTCATGCTATGCCATACTATATTGTTATGATGTTATATAATGCTATATGCTAGGCTGCCCTATGTCATGATGTGTTTTGCTAGGCAGATCTGAAATGGTCTGCTTTGTTATTTACATTTACATTTAGTCATTTAGCAGACGCTCTTATCCAGAGCGATTTACAGTAAGTACAGGGACATTCTCCCCGAGGCAAGTAGGGTGAAGTGCCTTGCCCAAGGACACAACGTTATGTTATGTTACAGTCGTCTCTACCAGTGTCTGGGAGGAAAGAGGGGATCATGATGAAACACATGGCAACAACTACTAATGGACCATCTGGATAGGGTTGTCTGGCTAATTATAATTAGCTACATTGCACCATGATAATCAAAGAAATCAAGCACATACAACCAAGTCTCCTGACTCAGCGCTTCTCCCCTCGGCAGGGCGGGCTATCCCTGAGGATGGTTCTACCCTCCAGAGAGATGCATGCTGGGAAGGCTGATGGCAGAGATGTTGGCTCAGGTCCGGGCTGGAGGGCGTGTAGAGGATGCCAGCACGGTCTGGTCTGGCACCCCTAGACAGCCTGACCCTGCCTGTGTGGTCTGCTGACAGGCTGTTTACAGTGTGTTTACAACAGGACTACAGGCTGCTTGCAGGCTGTTAAAGAGACCTTACAGGCTGTTTACAGTGTGTTTACAACAGGACTACAGGCTGCTTGCAGGCTGTTAAAGAGACCTTACAGGCTGTTTACAGTGTGTTTACAACAGGACTACAGGCTGCTTGCAGGCTGTTAAAGAGACCTTACAGACTGTTTACAGGTTTCTAACAGGGTGCTTACAGGCTGCATACGGGTTGTTTGCATGTCAGTTACATGTTGTTGTACAGGTTTTTTACAGGCTGTTTACAAACTGCTTTCTGGCTTATTATAAGCTTCCAATCTTTTCATTTCATCTTGTAAGCAGCTGTTCATCTCAAACACTGTAGGCTCTTTCCTCAGTAGTATATGCACATTTGTAAAGATGTGAAACTGAACTAACTATGAAAAGGGAATTGTGTAAAGGTGAGGCACTGCTAGTAACTCAAGTGAAGGTCAGTTGTACATGCAGGTAACTCGCGTTGAGCAACTTTGATCTCCATTGTACATCTCCTGAATGTCCTTGTAACTGTAACGACTTGCGGTGTGAAATACTTTAAGCTAGCGCTGAACACATGGAGAGATGGCTCTTCTCTCTCTGTCTCTTTGTCTCTCTTTTTTTTCTCTCCCTCTCTCTCTCCTGCTCTCCCTCTCTGTCTCTCTCTCCCTCTCTGTCTCTCTCTCCCTCTCTGTCTCTCTCTCCCTCTCTGTCTCTCGCTCCCTCTCTGTCTCTCTCTCTCTCCCTCTCTGTCTCTCACTTTCTCTCTGTCTCTCTCTCCCTCTCTGTCTCTCACTCCCTCTCTGTCTCTCTCTCCCTCTCTGTCTCTCTCTGTCTCTCGCTCCCTCTCTGTCTCTCGCTCCCTCTCTGTCTCTCTCTCCCTCTCTGTCTCTCTCCCTCTCTGTCTCTCGCTCTCTCTCTGTCTCTCTCTCCCTCTCTGTCTCTCGCTCTCTCTCTGTCTCTCTCTCCCTCTCTGTCTCTCTCTCCCTCTCTGTCTCTCTCTCCCTCTCTGTCTCTCGCTCCCTCTCTGTCTCTCTCTCCCTCTCTGTCTCTCTCTCCCTCTCTGTCTCTCTCTCCCTCTCTGTCTCTCTCTACCTCTCTGTCTCTCTCTCCCTCTCTGTCTCTCTCTACCTCTCTGTCTCTCTCTCCCTCTCTGTCTCTCGCTCCCTCTCTGTCTCTCGCTCCCTCTCTGTCTCTCTCTCCCTCTCTGTCTCTCTCTACCTCTCTGTCTCTCTCTCCCTCTCTGTCTCTCGCTCCCTCTCTGTCTCTCGCTCCCTCTCTGTCTCTCTCTCCCTCTCTGTCTCTCTCTACCTCTCTGTCTCTCTCTCCCTCTCTGTCTCTCGCTCCCTCTCTGTCTCTCTCTCCCTCTCTGTCTCTCTCTACCTCTCTGTCTCTCTCTCCCTCTCTGTCTCTCTCTCCCTCTCTGTCTCTCTCTCCCTCTCTGTCTCTCTCTCCCTCTCTGTCTCTCTCTCCCTCTCTGTCTCTCTCTCCCTCTCTGTCTCTCGCTCCCTCTCTCTGTTTGACATTCAGTGTGCAGTGACAAGTACTCCAGGCAATGTATGAAGGAAAATATTAATTTAACGGTTTGGAAGCAGCTATCTCCAGATGAAGAACTACTACATGTTCAAAAGTTTCCATCCTTTCATGGGTCAGTTGTATAATAACAGAACAGAATACAACATATTGTGGCATGAAATACAGAACACAAACTCTAAAATGCATCCCAGTTTTCTTACCGGATTTGAAACCTGCTGTACCCAGAGGCTGACAGCTCCTACGCTGTGCATGTCAGTAGAGTCCATCTCTGCTGCTGACGAACCCTCAGCATGCAGCTGCAGCCTCACACTCCAGACCCTCGTCCTCCGCACAGGAGGGGCGGGGCTGGGGCTGCTGGACCAGACTGACCAGCCAATCAGAGAGCTGAGAGGAGACGGAGACTGAATCTTTGTCTCTTCCTTTCTCTCTCCCCCCTCCTTTCGCTCTCTGCCTTGATCTTCTTTCTTAACACTTAAATGCACACGCAGATACACATGCAAACACACACATACTGTACACAGCGTACACACACACACCGTGACTCACTGTCTCATGTTTCTATCCTGTGTGATGCTCTGCCATGCTGTCCCCTTAGGGTTCTCTGGCGGACAACAGCTCACAGAAGAGCTGGCTGCCACCAGACTTTCCAGCCTCCCTGAGTCTGATCTCCACACACACCAGGAGCTGTTACCTCTCCTGGATCTCTCCATCCCCGAGCACCTGTAAACACCCTCACCTTCCCCCGCAGGTGAACACCAGCAGGCAGGACGCTCAGACAGACAGAGGAGCTGGGGTGGAAGTGTTGCAGCTGATCACGTTAGTGTATGTATGTACCAGCCCTGGGCCGTCTGTTATATTTAGAGCCAGAGTTCCAGATTCTCTCCTCTCCTCCTGCTCTCCTCCCCTCCTCTCCTTCTCCCCTCCGCCCTTCCTCTCCTCCTGCCCTCCTCCCCTCCTCCCTTCTCCCTGTCTCCCCTCTCCTCTCTCCTGCCTGTCTCCCCTCCCTCCTCTGTCTCTTGTCATGTCAGATCAGAGCTTGTCAGACAGAAGCAGATACACATTAAGCTTTGGGTGATCTCACACACACACACGCAGACACACACACAAACATGCTATACCACGTACATGCATGCATACCCAAACGATCGCATAACACATTCACATCTGCACAAAAACACACACACACACACAGAGAGCAAGGCGACAGACAGAAAGACATGGTTCGTCTTACATAAGGCTCAGGGCCCCAGTGAGAAGAAACAGTCTGAAAGGAACCAAGCTGCTGTT
>NC_085018.1:25910329-25972227 GCF_963692335.1 Osmerus eperlanus
TGCTGGGGAATTAGTTCTGCTGGACTTGATCCTCAGTTTTCTGTCTGTCTGGTCTGTCTGGTCTGTCTGGTCTGTCTGTCTGTCTGTCTGTCTGTCTGGCCTGCCTGCCTTTCTGCCTGTCTACCTGTCTACCTGTCTGTCTGCCTGCCTGCCTGCCTGCCTGTCTACTTTCCTGTCTGTCTGTCTGTCTGTCTGTCTGTCTGTCTGCCTGCTTTACTGTACTCTATTTTCCTCTCCCCTCTCTCCTCTCCTTTAACTGTGGTGAAAAAAGGTTAAAAAGGTTGAAAAAACATTTTCGAAAAAAGCTTAGGAAAAAAAAGTTGAAAGGTTGAAAATATTTTTCAACCTTTCAAAAGGTTGATTTTTTATTCCTCTCAAAACAGTTGACAAAAATGTTTCTAAAGGTAAAAAAAAAAATTATAATCAAAGGTTTGAAAACAAAGGTTAAAAAGCTTGCAAAAAAAGCTTCTAAAGGTTGAAAAATATTTTTCCAAAAATGTTTTGGAAAAAAAAGGTTCACAAAAAAGGTTTGCATCATTGGTGAGTACTTGATGAGGACCCTATTATACTCTACTGTACTCTATTTTACTCTGCTGTACTCTATTATACTCTACTGTACTCTTTCGTACTCTGCTCCAAATTGACTGTTGTAGGATTCTCTGTTCTCCCTCTCCCCTCTCCTCCTCTCTCCTCTTTTAAATGTGAAAAAAGTTTCTAAAGGTTGAACAATAATTTTGAAGGTTAAAAAGGTTTAACAAAAGGCAGATGTTGGAAATAGTCGCCGTCAAAAAGGATTCCTGGCGAATGCGCTGCGTGTCTATAGTGTCTTTTTGTATTAATGTATTAATATGATGTTAGGTCCAGTTACCAGCGTGACACTAAAACAGATAATGGCTACTTTTTACTTTACTATATGTCGGAGCCCACACTACAAAATGTGTAGTCAGTACTTTAACTTTTAACAGAGTCTTTGAGTACTTGAGTATCTGTACTTCTACTTGCGTGAAGGATGTGTATACTTTTGCCATCTCTGGACAGATAGAATTCGGGTGTCAACGGAGCCAAACTTGAGCCATCAACAGCAGCGTTGATTTGAACACTGGCGCCCTCTCCTGGTCACTCAGAGGAACCGCACCAACAGGCTCCAGCAGAGCAGGGGGTGGGGGTCAGCTAGCCAGCCAGGCCAGCCCTCAGCTAGCGAGGCTGGGCAGCAGACAGCAGCCAGCAGCCTGGCGGACAGCTGGGTTCTCCAGACAGAGCGAACCTCCTTCAGATCGCCCTACTCTGGAATCAACACTGTGACCTCACTTCCTTTTCCTGTCATTCATCTGATAAGCCTTTGTTGGTCGGACACATAGAAAAAAAAAATCTTTAAAATAGACGCTGCCTTTCATCCCAAGTATATTGAAAGGTATAATCACAGTTCTCAGTAGGATATGAAACTGGAGTCAGTTTTCAGTGAGGGTGTGTGAGTTAGTGTAGCTCAGTAGTGGAGCACAGGACTAGCGCTCACAAGGTTGTGGATTTGATTCCTCGTCTGTGTGTCTGCATTAAACGCATCTGCAGCATAAACATATTAAGAGTGTGTTTAGCTGCTGTTGTTATGACTTTCAGAGTGTTATCTCCTGAGGTCATTCTCTGTTTCTGGCCTCTTGAAAGGGCCATGATGACACCATGGATGCCAGAACACTTGCAGTATTGTTTACATTTGCCCCCTAGTGGTGGGAAGGTGTGTCACACGATGCTGAGGATGATATGGACGTGACATGCTCCTGATGCGATGCCGTCTTCCCTCCAATAACCATCAGCCGAGATCACAGCACATCCATGTCACCATGTCACCAGACGTCACCAAACACATGCCGTCAGGCACTGGAAATAGGATTTGATGACAATCCAATCATCAACTAATCACATTGACAACATCACTACAGGGTCCAGTTGCTATGAACCCAGAAGCGTCTGACTCTAACTGCAACAGCTAGCTTCATCAGAGTCTGCAGGGTTATCGTTAGTAAAACAATGCGTTCCACATTAGAGCAGGGTTATCACAGCATGGGATGGGATGCAACGTTCACACACACACACACACACACATGCACCTACCCACACACACACGCTCCTACCCACACACACACACACGCACCTACCCACACACACACACACGCACCTACCCACACACACATGCACCTACCCACACACACCCGCTCCTACCCCCACACACACACACACACACACACACACGCACCTACCCACACACACATGCACCTACCCACAGACACACCAGCTCCTACCCACACACGCACACACACACAATTTTTGTTGCAAAAACAGTAAGAAACCCACCCTAAACAGTCCCAGAGAGGAAGGTTAGCTGTGTCTCTGCTGAGACCAGCCATGCCAGAGACAGACTCACCGGCAGACTCCGGTTCCTCCAGACACAGGGAGCTGAGAGTCTGATCACAGCCCAGGCGTCGCCCTCATCATCATCATCATCTCCTCCTTTGTCTGAACAGGACTGGGCCAAAGCTCAATCCCATCTACTCCTCTCCTATATCCTGGCTCTTGTTCAATCTATTGATTCTCTACCTCTCAGTCTTTCTCTCTCTCTTCCTCTCTCCCTCTCCCTCTCTCTCTCCCGGATGTCCACAGGACAGTAACAGAGAGCCAGTGTTGGTGAGGAGAGCATGTCCTATAAATAGCCTTCCTCACTGTAGCATGTCTCTTCCACTCATGATGAGATGCCTGGAGGCTGAAAGGATGAGAGGCTGGGGTTCTTGGAGGCTGGGGGTCTGAGGCTGGGGAACTGGGAGGTTGGGAGGATGAGAGGATGAGAGGATGAGAGGATGAGAGGCTGGAGAACTGGGAGGCTTGGGGTCTGAGGCTGGGGATCTGGGAGGATGAGAGCCTGGGAGGCTGGGGAACTGGGAGGCTGGGGGTCTGAGGCTGGGGAACTGGGAGGCTGGGGGTCTGAGGCTGGGGATCTGGGAGGATGAGAGCCTGGGAGGCTGGGGAACTGGGAGGCTGGGGGTCTGAGGCTGGGGAACTGGGAGGCTGGGGGTCTGAGGCTGGGGAACTGGGAGGCTTGGGGTCTGAGGCTGGGGATCTGGAAGGCTGGGAGATTGGGAGGCTGGGGAACTGGGAGGCTTGGGAGGTCCAGTCCTGTTTTGGAAGGAGCCCTGGGCTGAGGGGCAGGGGGGCTGGGGGGCAGGGGGGCTGGGGGGCTGAGGGGCAGGGCGGCTGGGGGGCAGGGGGGCTGAGGGGCAGGGGGGCTGGGGGGCAGGGGGGCTGGGGGGCTGAGGGGCAGGGGGGCTGGGGGGCTGGGGGGACAAGAGACAGGGATTGTAGTCTGTGATGTGGAGGCAGTATATTGTATTCAGACAGTGAAGGTCTGACTTACACTCCTGGCTTCTGACTTACACTCCTGGCTTCTGACTTACACTCCTGGCTTCACCTCCCTGCTTGCTTTCCCTGCTTCACCTCTACTGATCCCCTTCCACAGGAGGAGTCTAGTCTGGTATGGAGATCCCATCATGAATAATCAATCGAATGACTATAATAAATACAATGAAATGAGCAGCGTGTAAAATATCCACTGCCACTTATCAGTAGTGTTTCTGTGGTTTGAAAGTTTGTCCTCAACCAGATGCTTCATGTGTCTGTTCCAGCTCTGGTGCTGCTGTTATTACTCTCTAATGAGGCAGGGAGAGGGAGGAATCTCGCCTCCCTCACACACACACACATCCTGATGCTCTCCCTCACCATCACCTTGTAAGGTAGTGTGTCTTCTTCTTGGCTGCAGGGACACTGTCCAGCTCCATACCACACATCATTAGAGACTAACTGTTGTCTCTGAGGTGGTGAATCACTGTTCCCCCACCAGCTGTCTCTGCTTCTGTCTGTCTGTCTGTCTCCATCTCGCTCAGTCCCTCTCTCCCCATGGCTCTCTCCCTCTCTCTCACCCTCTCTCCCTCCTCTCCCCCCCCTCTCTCCCTCTTGCTCAGTCTCTTTTTATCTCATAGATCTCTGTTTTTCTGTTTTCTCTCTCTCCCTCTCCCTCCCTCCCTCTCCCTCCCTTCTTCTTCTCTCTTTATCTGCTTGTCCATTCTAACAAACTCCTCCCACAGTTCCAGTGCTGCTTCTCTCTCAGCCTCCCTCCACTTCTCTTCTCTGCCTTCACATCTCTGGAGCAGCTTGTGTCCTCGTCTCCCCAGCCGCTGCCTGTCCTCCCAGCCCAGGACCAGCCTGTCCTCCCAGCCCAGGACCAGCCTGTCCTCCCAGCCCAGGACCAGCCTTCCTCCCAGCCCAGGACCAGCCTTCCTCCCAGCCCAGGACCAGCCTGTCCTCCCAGCCCAGGACCAGCCTTCCTCCCAGCCCAGGACCAGCCTTCCTCCCAGCCCAGGACCAGCCTGTCCACCCAGCCCAGGACCAGCCTTCCTCCCAGCCCAGGACCAGCCTTCCTCCTCTCTCCAGGTAAAAAAAACTTCCTCAGCTACCTCACTGCAACACAGGGTCAACAGCACGTAGAATCTGGCAACGTGACATTCTAGAATGAGACATTGGAATGAGAGTTGTGCTAGCTCTGAGTGTTGCCACACTCAGACAAGTGTTCTAGAATGTAGAAGATGGATAGGAGAACCTACACATTTAATGATAATAATAATAATAAAGTTCCTTCTTCACTGGCGAAATAGTCTTTTAGCTGTGATATTATTCCTGAATGTTTTTTCCAGACTTCTGAGTTTCTACCAAGCGGTGTCGAGATGGAAGCTAACTTAATATGAGAATCTCTCGTTCTCCAGTTAACAAAAGTGTATCAAAACAATTCAGCAGAATTCTGTGAAACGTCTTTTGAATGTCATCTGAAGCATATTTTCGAGTCCCCTCCCTTCTAGCTCACACAGGGTGCTTGTGCTGTAGTCCGTCTTGATGGTTCAGGGCTGGATGTGGGCGTTTTCAGGTTCATCGCTAAGTGTTTGATCACTGCTGTGCTGGACATGCAACCCACCACAGGGTCATAACAGCTTCCTACAACCCGCAAATGACTCACTTGGAGTGTTCAGGAAATGGAGGGAAGACTATCTAGGCTGGCCGACCTTGTTTAGCCTGGGAGGATAAGAGTGTGTAGCTTGTTTCCTGAATACCTTGACTGGTCTTTCCTGTGCAGTAATAATAATAACTGTTATTGATACAGTACAGCTCTTTTCTCACATCCAAGAACAGAGAAATAGAAAGCGAAGAATAAAACTAAACCTAGTAGCCCAGGGTCAGGGAGGGCTAGCATGGTGTGTCACAACAAGATAAAATGCAGAGTATTTCCTGTTTACCCTGTGAACAGGCAGATTAGTGTCACTCTTTGTCTGTGTGAAACAGCTGTGACGTGGTGACTTGGTAGAGCGCTGTCCCCCAGTCCTGTTACAGCCAGACTGTGGTTCCTATCCAGTCCTGTTACGGCCAGACTGTGGTTCCTATCCAGTCTTGTTACGGCCAGACTGTGGTTCCTATCCAGTAATGTTACAGCCAGACTGTGGTTCCTATCCAGTCCTGTTACGGCCAGACTTTGGTTCCTATCCAGTCTTGTTACAGCCAGACTGTGGTTCCTATCCAGTCCTGTTACAGCCAGACTGTGGTTCCTATCCAGTCCTGTTACGGCCAGACTGTGGTTCCTATCCAGTCCTGTTACGGCCAGACTGTGGTTCCTATCCAGTCTTGTTACAGCCAGACTGTGGTTCCTATCCAGTCCTGTTACGGCCAGACTGTGGTTCCTATCCAGTCTTGTTACAGCCAGACTGTGGTTCCTATCCAGTCCTGTTACAGCCAGACTGTGGTTCCTATCCAGTCCTGTTACGGCCAGACTGTGGTTCCTATCCAGTCCTGTTACGGCTAGACTGTGGTTCCTATCCAGTCCTGTTACAGCCAGACTGTGGTTCCTATCCAGTCCTGTTACAGCCAGACTGTGGTTCCTATCCAGTCCTGTTACAGCCAGACTGTGGTTCCTATCCAGTCCTGTTACAGCCAGACTGGAGCTGTTTGAGTGACCAGACCACAGTGTTGAGGTCAGAGGTTAACTGAATGTGTGGTGTGGCAGATCCTTTTGCAGGGCCATGTTTACACGCACACACATGCATACACACACATGCATACACACACATGCATACACACACATGCATACACAGACAGTACACCTACTCAACTGTCGGTCACAGGCTACATGTGGTTTAGTCTGTGGGTAGGGCTGAAGAGGAAAGAGATGGACACGGGTCTGGCCTGACCTACTGAGCCGTTTCATGGGAGTCTGTCCTTGTATCTGTAAAGAATGCAACAGAGATACGGTTCATACAAATTGAAGTGTACAAAATTCTGTATTTTTTGTGACAGCGACACTGCCATAAAAAAAGACGTGTGTTTCTTGTGAAACGTAATTGTTTCTTAATTCCCATTCATCCGTCTGTTGCCGACATTTCTCCCTCCCAGATCTGCCCTTAGCGCGTCGCCAGGATGCCGTTCGGTGGAGGCAACAAGTGCGGCTGTTGCCAGAAGACAGTGTACTTCGCCGAGGAGATGCAGTGTGAGGGCAAGAGCTTCCACAAGTCCTGCTTCCTCTGCAGTAAGTACAACCCGCGGAGATCTCGTCGTTATCGCGATGACCGCGGAACGCGAGTGTTCTCAGATGCACCGAGAGGTGCAGGAATGGAATGCAGAGTATTTGGCAAAGGAGGCCGTCCAGAGGCTCTCCCTCTCCTCTCCCTGACCGTATTTGGAGACGGCGTTTGCGTGTGACTAGTTTTCCTTATACGGGAGAGAGAAGGTAGCCTACTGAGCCTGTCCATTTGAAGTAGGCTGTTTGTGTGAACTTCTGTGAGCCCTCCTACCGCCCACACATCCCCGACGCACAGAATGATTTTGTTTCACAACATGACGTTCAGCACAGCGGTGAGATCATGGTTCCAGCGTCCTAACCCCAACCCTGGCGTGGTGAAAGAGGGAAGGGTGGTGGGGGGGCTGGGGGGACGTCGGTTTGTTTTCAAATGTGGGTGGGACAGACTTTTTGCATAAGTGCCTGTAACCTACACCCCTGGGGGAGGGTACGAAGCATTTAGAGAATGTGACTGACAATCAAGAGGTTGCCGG
Organism: Osmerus eperlanus; assembly: GCF_963692335.1. Classification (NCBI taxonomy): domain Eukaryota; kingdom Metazoa; phylum Chordata; class Actinopteri; order Osmeriformes; family Osmeridae; genus Osmerus; species Osmerus eperlanus. Next base: position 25,917,461 of record NC_085018.1, read on the forward strand.
TTCAAATCCCTTCTCCCCTATACTGTATGTTGCTTTGTATTCAAGCATCTGCTAAATTAATACATTACAATTATGAATAGTCTCACTTTACCGTGCCTGCTCTGTTCGAAAACTGCAGAAAAAAATAATCTTATCACCAAGATTCCAACCTTCCCCCTGACGTGTTCAGAGGCTTGTTGACTGACGGTCTGTGTCCGGTCTGTGTCCGGTCTGTGTCCGGTCTGTGTCCGGTCTGTGTCCGGTCTGTCCCCGGTCTGTGTCCTTGTTGACTGACGGTCTGTCCCTGGTCTGTCCCCGGTCTGTGTCCTTGTTGACTGACGGTCTGTGTCCGGTCTGTGTCCGGTCTGTGTCCGGTCTGTGTCCGGTCTGTGTCCGGTCTGTGTCCGGTCTGTGTCCTTGTTGACTGACGGTCTGTCCCTGGTCTGTCCCCGGTCTGTGTCCTTGTTGACTGACGGTCTGTCCCCGGTCTGTCCTCCCGCTCCAGTGGCGTGTAAGAAGAACCTGGACAGCACCACTGTGGCCGTGCATGTGGACGAGATCTACTGCAAGTCCTGCTACGGAAAGAAGTACGGGCCAAAAGGCTACGGGTTTGGAGGCGGAGCTGGAACACTGAGCATGGACACAGGAGAAGGACTGGGAATCAAGCCTGAACAGTGAGACACACACACACACACTGCACGTCTGCACGTCTACACTAGCGATAACTGCTGTGTTTACATCCTCACAACAGGGACAAATATATACACACTGTACACACCCACACCTGTCTTTGACAGAACTATGAAAAAATTGTCCCCAGGTTCAAATCCCCCTCTTTGTGAAGATGAAAGTGTCAGTTAAATGAACACAAAAAGTTATCAGGGTGTTTTATCCTATGACAGCAGTGCGTGTGAACATCCTTCCAGTAAACTAACCTCCGACACCTTCCCTAATCTGTGATCAGAGCATCATGGTGTGTTTCTCTGTGATCAGAGCATCATGGTGTGTTTCTCTGTGATCAGAGCATCATGGTGTGTTTCTCTGTGATCAGATCATCATGGTGTGTTTCTCTGTGATCAGATCATCATGGTGTGTTTCTCTGTGATCAGAGCATCATGGTGTGTTTCTCTGTGATCAGAGCATCATGGTGTGTTTCTCTGTGATCAGAGCATCATGGTGTGTTTCTCTGTGAGCAGAGCATCATGGTGTGTTTCTCTGTGAGCAGAGCATCATGGTGTGTTTCTCTGTGATCAGAGCATCATGGTGTGTTTCTCTGTGATCAGAGCATCATGGTGTGTTTCTCTGTGAGCAGAGCATCATGGTGTGTTTCTCTGTGAGCAGAGCATCATGGTGTGTTTCTCTGTGAGCAGAGCATTATGGTGTGTTTCTCTCCGCAGACCTCAAGCCCACCGGCCCACCAACAACCCCAACGCGTCCAAGTTTGCCCAGAGCAGCGGGGGGGCCGATGTCTGTCCTCGCTGTGGCAAAAGTGTGTACGCAGCAGAGAAGGTGGTCGCGGGAGGAAATGTAAGACCTCCAGCTCCTCTGTGTGTGTGTGTGTGTGTGTGTGTGTGTGAGTGAGTGAGCACGAGAGAGAGAGAGAGAGAGAGAGAGAGAGAGAGAGAGAGAGAGAGAGAGAGAGAGAGAGAGAGAGAGAGAGAGAGAGAGAGAGAGAGAGAGAGAGAGAGAGAGAGAGAGAGAGATTTTCATAGGGACATTCTGTCTGAAGTTTGTTGATGCAAAATAAATATCTTAGGAAATATGTTCTAGAAGAATAATGGTCTTAAAATTAAAAGAATGACAGATTGTGGGTTTTGGCTTGTTGTTATGTACTGAAGTACTGGAGACAAGCCTACTTATTTAACTCTCCTCCCCTCTCTTTCTGTGTCCACCCTCCCCCTTTCTATCTCTTCTCTCCCCCTTCCTCTCCCTCATCCCTCTCTCCGTCCCTCCCTCCATCTCCCCATCCATCCTTCCTCCCTCTCTCTCTCTCTCTCTCTCCTAGTCGTGGCACAAGAGTTGTTTCCGCTGTGCCAAATGTGGCAAAGGTCTGGAATCCACCACCCTGGCAGACAAAGATGGAGAGATCTACTGTAAAGGTCAGCTCCTTCCCCCTGCAGCTCCCCTGACTGACTGTAAACTCTCTGTACGAGCTAGCCTGGCGTGTTACTGAAGCGTTTGTTTACATGCTGCAGTCTCTGCAGCCAGATGTGCTTATGGAATAAACTCCAACTGTGTTTTTACTGACTCTATATTTGCGCCTATAACCTAAGATTATTTACCTTCACAGCATGTTACGCCAAGAACTTTGGTCCCAAGGGCTTCGGGTTCGGCCAGGGGGCAGGAGCGCTGGCTCACGCCCAGTAGAGCCTTCCTCTCACACACAGACACCAGGAGGACCGCACTTCCCAGGATGCACCAGTCCTCCTCCAGCCAACGCTACAGTCTCACACCGCAGCTACAGCCGCAGAGGCGCCACGGCAACAGAGACGGCTCTCGTTGACCTTGTTCGTACCAGCAGCTGTGGCTCAGTGTGGCTTCTCTGCTACATTCTCTGCTCTCACGACACGCAGCACAGTTCAGAGTGGTCATTTAGCACCAGACGTGTTTGTGTAGGTCATGACAAGTGGACCTGTATAGTATAAACACTCAGTCAACGTTCGTTGAACACTCCTGGTGTGAAGCGAATACTTTGAACTGTGCCGCGTTAGCTTCAGCACTGAGGAGACTAACACTGCATGGCGGGCCGCTAAAACTAAACAAATAACTGATAAATAACTAACTAATTATCTTGGTTTGCCATATTGACCCGGACTTAACCCGGTACTGTATTTGTGTTGACAAGTTAAGCTTGATGTAAAATGTGACTTGGCTCTTCTTTAAGATTGTTTTGTTTAGAGATTTGAAACAGTCAATGCTGATATAGAGACACACCCTGTTTTCACAGAGTTCAGTATAGAAGTAGATTTTTTCAGCAGATGCTTTTATGCAAAGCGCTGCACTATTTGTACATCGATTTGGATTAAAAACTCTGCTAAATGAATCAAATGTCATGTCAAGTCTCCTTGTGTCTTCCTCATGAACAACAATAACGGCAACACAGCCTGAGGACTGAGCCCTTTTGTCCTTTACATCTGTTCAACTGAACAACACACACACACACCCTCTCCCCCTCTCTCCCTCTCACACACACACAAAGTCCCATTATTTAAGGAGGAGTCATTAACAAAAGATCATCCAGCTCTGATGAGACACAGCAGTCAGTTAGGGTCAGCGCCCTTCGTTATCGCCATGGTAACACAAACAAAAGGTGGGGGTGCGGAGGGCTGATAACTGTGGCGGGACACAACAGAAGCCTATTTCCTCGCTCCTGTCTCTGCCCGCTACACAGGGCTGGCACAGTGGGCACTGCAGCAGACAGCTGGTGAGAGGGGGGGGGTGGGACTAGGGGTGAGAGAGGGGGGGTGAGAGGGTGGGGGATGGGACTGGGGGTGAGAGAGGGGGGGTGAGAGGGTGGTAGGATGGGACTGGGGGTGAAAGAGGGGGGGTGAGAGGGTGGTAGGATGGGACTGGGGGTGAGAGAGGGGGGGTGAGAGGGTGGTAGGATGGGACTGGGGGTGAGAGAGGGGGGGTGAGAGGGTGGTAGGATGGGACTGGGGGTGAGAGAGGGGGGGTGAGAGGGTGGTAGGATGGGACTGGGGGTGAGAGAGGGGGGGTGAGAGGGTGGTAGGATGGGACTGGGGGTGAGAGAGGGGGGGTGAGAGGGTGGGGGATGGGACAGGGGGTGAGAGAGGGGGGGTGAGTGGGGTGAGAGTGTGGAGGGGGTGAGAGAGGAGGGGTGAGAGGGTGGGGGATGGGACTGGGGGTGAGAGGGGGGGTGAGAGGGTGGGGGATGGGACAAGGGGTGAGAGAGGGGGGGTGAGTGGGGTGAGAGTGTGGAGGGGGTGAGAGAGGGGGGGTGAGAAGGTGGTAGGATGGGACTGGGGGTGAGAGAGGGGGGGTGAGAGGGTGGTAGGATGGGACTGGGGGTGAGAGAGGGGGGGTGAGAGGGTGGTAGGATGGGACAGGGGGTGAGAGAGGGGGGGTGAGTGGGGTGAGAGTGTGGAGAGGGTGAGAGAGGGGGGGTGAGAGGGTGGTAGGATGGGACAGGGGGTGAGAGAGGAGGGGTGAGAGGGTGGGGGATGGGACAGGGGGTGAGAGAGGGGGGGTGAGTGGGGTGAGAGTGTGGAGGGGGTGAGGGTGGGGGATGGGACAGGGGGTGAGAGAGGGGGGGTGAGAGGGGTGAGAGTGTGGAGGGGGTGAGAGAGGGGGGGGTGAGACGGTGGGGGATGGGACAGGGGGTAAGAGAGGGGGGGTGAGAGGGTTGTTAACAACAACATATCTCGGAGAAACAACAGAAACGTGGTGAGTCATCTGCCTATCAACCACCGTCCCCAGGTCACTACCCACCTTTCACCACGTAGAGACCCACCCTGGGCTCACCCTCTCCGGTGCCTTCCATACGTTCTGCTGTCCTCTTTCATGAGGTTCCAGAGTACCTGAAACAACATGTGCGCTCCTCTATAATCCCCGTAGAAACACGAGGCGCTCTTGTTTCCAAAGAAGGATGACGTGATGAAGTGAACTGACCCAGCTGTCACAAGCTCAGAAAGTCTTCAGCTGTCACAGCCACGCGCTAGTTCCCCTGAACACTCACAGGACAGACACCCACAGGCCTGGGATCCAGTAGGATAGAGCAGAGCAGCATGTTTGATGTTATGGCTCACACCAGCCCTGGCAGACGCTGAACATTCTAGAACCAGCACCACTCTAGAAGCTGCGCATTCTAGACCCTACCCACTCTAGAAACTGCGCATGGTAGAACCTACACTTTCCAGGACTTGTACATTCTTGAAATGCACAGAAATGCACATCTAGAACCTGTACATTCCCCCAAAAAAATACACTTGATCCTGTACACTCAAGAACCTGCGCATGTTTGGTGTTGTGTGTGAAAAATAAATTAAAAATAAATAATAATAATTAGTTTCGAAACTAATTGAAAGATTTAAAAAATATTGTCGGAAATACGTTTAAAAAAAAAAGATTAACGTTTTTTAAAGTTTTTTATATATATACGGTTGGAAAAAAATTCGAAAGAGAATGTTGAAAGGTTAAAGGTTTATTTTTTATTTTTTTAAGTACAACAAATAAAGTTGCATCATTGATTGGTACTTGATGAGGACTACTATACTCAATTCTCTGCTTTAATTTGGTGTTTTAGGCTTCTCTGTTCTCTTCTCCTCTCTACTTTCCATTCACTGCATGTGTGAAATAAAATAAGCTACGGATGAGACAGAGGGAGTTAGCAATGTCGACATGACTGAGAATAGAGACATTCCTGATCACCCATGGCCATATATGAGGGAATTTTTTTATCTATGATGTCCAGTTACCAGTGTGACACTAAAACAGTTAGTAGTAATGGCAACTTTTTACTTAAGTACAGTATATGTCAGAGCCCATACTTTAACTTGAGTGAAAAAGTGTAGTGGGTACTCTTACCAAAGTCTTTTTAAACATGAGTCCTTCTACTTGAGTTAAGGATGTGTGTACTTGTGTCATGTCTGATGATAGAATCAGCACATCCTAGGACCTGTAACATTCTAGAACCTCACATTCTACAACCTGCACCTTCTAGAATGTTTGCTGGCATAGTCCGACATCACGATAGATGTCAACTGACAATCTCACAGGTTTGAGATGGTGGCTTTGAAGACCAGCCTGCCAGCAGGGGAGTCGACCAGCCTGCCGGCAGGGGAGTCGACCAGCCTCCCGGCAGGGGAGTCGACCAGCCTCCCGGCAGGGGAGTCGACCAGCCTCCCGGCAGGGGAGTCGACCAGCCTCCCGGCAGGGGAGTCGACCAGCCTCCCGGCAGGGGAGTCGACCAGCCTCCCGGCAGGGGAGTCGACCAGCCTCCCGGCAGGGGAGTCGACCAGCCAGGCTGGGACTCTGGCTCCTCTCCATGGGGGGGCTGGGGTGGGGTGGGGGGCTGGGGTGGGGGGCTGGGGTGGGGGGCTGGGGTGGGGTGGGGTGGGGGGCTGGGGTGGGGTGGGGGGTGCAGGGAGATAACCTGAACCAAGACCACATCTACAGGAGATAGGGAAGTACAAGATAACTCAGACCTCGCAGGCAGCCACGGGAATCGCTCATAAAAATAGCAGTGTGGTTCACTGTAATGTTATCTACAGTGGAGGCTGTGCTTGTGTGATGGTGTGTGATGGTCACCCCTGTCCTGTGGGCTCTGAGGGGTTGAGTGTGTGCGCATGCAGGGAGAGGAGACAGGACAGGATTTTTAACCCAAACACTGACCAGACCGTTGCAGTCTCTGCCTTCAACACTGACCACACATGCATGTACGCACGTACACACTGCCCACACACACACATACGTGCATACACGTCTTTCCGCATACACATACACGAGGGCACACACACACACATAACTAGACTGGCAGCGTCAGATGCTGGAACTGACTATGTATAGACTGCAGTTTACTTTCCATTGTGTGTTTGGATGCTGCATTCCTGTGCTGCGGCCCGGGTTATTCCCGTCTCTGGTTAATATGCTAATTGGGCGTCAGACAGTCCAGGCTCTCGCAGGGGTCAAAGGTCACGTCTGGGGAATTCCCACTCTGATTGCTGAACTCTAGACAGTGGGAAGGAGACCAGATGAAACCCACTGGAACATCTCTCTCTGGGGTGCCCCTGGAGAGATACCATCTGGTAGGTTTATACTCCAAACCAGGTGGGTATCTCTCCAGGAGCAGGTTTGGAGTGTAACCCTACAGGAGGGTATCTCTCCAGGAGCAGGGTTGGAGTGTAACCCTACAGGAGGGTATCTCTCCAGGAGCAGGGTTGGAGTGTAACCCTACAGGAGGGTATCTCTCCAGGAGCAGGGCTGGAGTGTAAACTTACAGGAGGGTATCTCTCCAGGAGCAGGGTTGGAGTGTAACCCTACAGGAGGGTATCTCTCCAGGAGCAGGGCTGGAGTGTAATCCTACAGGAGGGTATCTCTCCAGGAGCAGGGCTGGAGTGTAATCCTATAGGAGGGTATCTCTCCAGGAGCAGGGCTGGAGTGTAATCCTACAGGAGGGTATCTCTCCAGGAGCAGGGCTGGAGTGTAATCCTACAGGAGGGTATCTCTCCAGGAGCAGGATTGGTCAGCTCTGTTTTAGACTACCTCAAACTCTTTTCAGACACCAGCACAGAAACCAGACAGTCTGCAAGGCTGCCCTGGAAGACATCTACGTACATCTCCATGGAAATGAACAAGAGCATTCTCTTGGGCGCCTCTCCCTTCTACCTCACCTAGTCTAGAACCTTCCATCTCTGTCACTAAGCCTATTGGGTCCGAGGCTGGATATGTAAGGATACGTCTGGGCATACGTGAAGCCCTCTGTGACATTGCTTGTAAAAAGGTTCGTACAAATAACATTTGATTTGATACAATACTACAGCTGACCTAGTTACAAAGCAGAGCATCACCAGGCTGGCAGGCTGGTGATGATCCGCTGCTGGCTGTGGCTCCTAGGGGGAGAGCTGCGGGTTCACAACCTGTCATCACCACGGGAACGCTACACAGAGGAGTCACTGGATAACAGAGGCCACTCCTTCGCTGTGTGTGTGTGTATGCGCGTGTTTGGTGAGAGTGAACAATGTGTGTTTGTGTAAGTGTGTGTTTGGTGGGAGGGACTGTGTGTGTATCTATATTAAGTCTCCCTGTGACAGACAGGATGGACATTAAGAGGCAGAGTTAAATAGCCCAGTGCATTCCTCTCTACATCCCTCTGTCTCTCCATCCCCCAAACAACCAGACCACGGTAAGTTTTCTACTAGAACTTTCTGAGTACTCTCTGAAAAATTGTTGAATGTTTTTGTTTTGCCATAACTAGTTTCACTTTTGTCATTTTTTAAAAGTACAGGGGCATTGGGACAACAGATTCGTATATCTACAGTTTTTAAGTAAGTCGGTTGCCTGAAATGAAGTACTGAAAGGTGTATGTAGCTACTGTAGATCCATACAGTAGTGTTTGCTGTGAAAGTCTGACACTGAAAGGGTTTAGTTCTGTGTTTGTAACTGTATTGTGACAGGCACTGCCGAAGGCATATCACATATATGTTATTTTTCCTCTTTATGAACATTTATATAAGTTTCCATGTCGTGCGTAGTGTGTAGTTCTGTCCTGAAATGCATAACATCATTCTCTTTGAAGAAACTGACAGTGGGACTGTATATCATCCATCATTAAACATCAGATTAATTTCTTCATGGAGGGAGTAGCTACTGTCAGCACTGTGGGGTGACAGGGTTAATCATGCCAGCATACCTGTGTGTGTGTGTGCGTGTGTGTGTGCGAGACAGAACGAGAGAGTGTATGCGTATCACTCCCACTTGAGATAACACTGCAGCATTTGGCAAAAACACTGACCAAATACCTCACCGTAAACAGCTGGACCAGGAACAATGCCTCTTAGGGGATTTTCAAGATAAAGTTCTTTAATTCATCACCAATCTATCCAGAAGTAGTCCGTGACCGTTTAACCCAGCGTTGCAGACGAAGCGCCAGCATGACAGTGGGGAGACACAGCTCTGAATCCCTGCTTAGCTGTCAGGAGAAACAAGGTTTGGTTGAAAGCCCTCTGTGACATGCTTGCTTGTAAAAAGGGCTATAGAAATACATTTGATTTGATTTGAAAAGCACACAGGTCCAGAGGAGCGCCCTCGCGTTGTGGGAATGAAGACTCTAAACTAAAGCATTTATTCCTTGTAGCTTGATGAATGACGGCGAATGAATGGCTTGTACATTTTCTCTTTTCTTTCGTTTTATTTCCTAATATTTTACAATTCTCGGTTCAGCAGAAAAGAGAAGCAGAGGTTCTCGTTGCCAATTGTTGGGTCTCTGCTCCGGTGATGCCGGTTGCGCTATCGTTGCACTAGTACGCCTACGGAAATGTACTAATTGGCTTCTAATTATTTTGTTGTTGTTCGTTGTGCTAGTTTTGAGTTTCCACATTCCTGTCTTCCAGAGGGGAATCAGCACAGCCAAGATGCCAGAGCAGGGGTATGTACGGTTCCTGTTTCCACACCTGTTCATGAGCGGTTTCAGACAGCGCAGTGTCCCTCTATCTGTAGAATGAACATCCATAGCCTACATTGCATCTATATGTATATCTATAAACTGGATCTATAAAATATATATCGTAATAATATGGAGGTTTTATCAATTATACATCTATATAAGGGTAGAATGTATGTATCTCTTAATGTATAGTATGTAGGCCTATATCTACAGTAGAAACTGTATAGAATATAAAGAAAACAAATATATTTATCTATCTACTCTATAAAGGAAATCATATTGTATGTTGATGGAAGGTCATAAAACTATAACTATTGCATCCAAGAAGAAAAATATTAACCGTCATCATTTTGTCCCCATTTTAAATGTCATTTCCTCCTTTTAGACCAGAGGTAAGATCTCACTGACAACACCCACTATTTCAACATTACAGAACACAATGCAAACCTATTTGATAATAAATGACGTAAACTGATGAATCAAACGTATGATTTGATAGTGATTGTGTGTTTGTTGTGTCACTCAGCGGAAGTCTAAGATCTCAGCCTCTAGGAAGTTGATGCTGAAGGTAGCTTGTGTGATTTGGGGCTTTTGATGCGGTTGAACGTTAATTTCAAGTGCCGCTCTGAAATGCTTTACTCTACACTGATCTACTCTGCTCTCATCTACTGAACTTCCATCTACTCTACGATGTGCTCTGCTCTTCTCTACTGTACTCTACACTGCTCCACTGTGGTGCAGTTCTCCCAGCAGTAACACCTCCATCTTACCTGCTCTCTTCTTGGCCATGCTGCCTGTGCTGTGGTGGTGTGCTGCTCCAGAGTCTGATGGTGGCCAGGGCCAAGGAGGACCTGGAGCAGGAGCAGGAGGAGAAGGAGAAGGAGAAGCAGAAGTACCTGGAGGAGAGAACTCCTCCTCTGGTGCTCAGTGGGATGTCCTCAGCAGAGCTCCAGGTAGATGCCTCGTCTCTTCCTGCTCTTCACCGTGAAGCGCAGGAAGAGTACGTCACCTGAGCCCAGGTGTGACCCCCGAGCCCAGGTGTGACCCCCAAGCCCAGGTGTGACCCCCTCGGCCCTGTGTCTCCTCAGGAGCTGTGTGCAGAGCTTCATGCCAAGGTGGACGTTGTGGACGAGGAACGCTACGACATCGAGGCCAAAGTCCTCCACAACTCCAGAGAGGTAGAACTGGCCTGTCAGGATTCCTCAGAAACTGAAATTCAGTTATAGCTTTTGATTTTGGTGTGCCACCCCAAGAGCTTCAGTGCCCCCTGTGGCCCCCCTCCCCCCTCTGGGGGTGCCACTGATAAAACTGTGTGTGTCTCATGCTCGTGTTCCTTCGTCCTCGTCCAGATTAAGGACCTGAACATCAAGGTTCTGGATCTGCGGGGGAAGTTCAAGAGGCCCAACCTCAGAAGGGTGAGGGTGTCAGCGGACGCCATCTTGCGCTCGCTCCTTGGCTCCAAACACAAGGTGTCCATGGACCTGAGGGCCAACCTCAAATCTGTCAAAAAGGAGGACACAGAGAAGGTGGGCCGGGCCCGAGGGAGGGAGGGAGGGAGGGAGGGATGTAAAGAAAGTGAGACAAGAGAAAGAAAAAGATATAATGAGAGATAGAGAAAGTAAAAGATACATATAGAAAGTTAAGAAGTTCTAAATCAAGCTAGTTACAACTGGGGTTGGAGCAAAAACCTACAGGAAGGCAGCTCTTCGGGAGCAGGGTTGGAGAGATTTGCTTTAGGGACAGGTCTTGATTAGGTGTACTGTCCCTTTAACCGTTGGTCTGCTGGGGGCTTGCAGGAGAAGACTGTGGAGGTGAGCGACTGGAGGAAGAATGTGGAGGCCATGTCGGGCATGGAGGGCAGGAAGAAGATGTTTGATGCAGCCAAAGGCCCCAACCAATAGACAGAAAGCATGCCACTGAGGAACCTGGGAAATGTAGTTGTTTTGTACTCACTTCATTAGTCTGCATGAAAATACAGAATATGTGTATGGTCCAATTGTTATTATTTTAAAAACTTTTTTGGTTATTCTCATTGAGATAAATCTCTTTCAAGAAAGACCCATAATTATTTAAACATTGAAAAGGCTTACTAGTACATACATGTAAATTGCCTCTAAAGGAGTAGGGATTTAATCAATTCTCTTTTCGTCCACAGAAAATGTCCACATTATTATATGGACCGGTTTTCTTTTCTACTGGTTATGGACAATCACGTTATAAATTCTTACTTTTGTGTTTTTGTGTACCCGTTTTATACACCATTTTAATAAACAGTTTGTGTTGACCTCTGTGTTTTTAATAACGTTGAAGTATAAGCTATAGAGAAGAACTGGACGAATGTCACTGGTCATTGCTGCTAGCAGTAATAACCACCTGCCACTAGATGGCAGTGTTTCTTTAGTGCTACGTGCTGCTTGAGTACTGATACTCCAACCAGAGATGGCAAAAGTACACACATCCTTCACTCAAGTACAGATACTCCTGATTGAAAAGACTAAAAGTACTGACTACACGTTTTCACTCAAGTTAAAGTAAAGAAGTATGGGCTCTGACACTTACGTAAAAAGTAGCCATTACTACTACCTGTTGGACCTCACATCTTATTAATACATGAATACACTATGCACTATTGATACTAATCCTGGCGGATTCGCCAGGAATCTTTTATGAGACCGACAGTTTCGAACATCTCCCTCATGTATGGCCATGGATGATCAGGAATGTCTCTATTCTAAGTCATGTCGACATCGCTAACTCACTCTCATCAATAACGTAGGCTACCTTTATTTTCAAAGTAGGCTATTTTTTTCAACCTTTCCAAAATATTTAATCAACATTTTGAAACTTTTTTTGTCAGAACTTTTTTTTCGAAAATCTTTTTTAAACCTTATGAAATCTTTTTATCAGGAAACATACAACTCCGTTTCTTTTTACTGATGGATTTATTCCTTTCCGTGAATAAAACACACCATCGAACTGTAAATATAGGCTATCACTAGAATTAGCATGTGTCATATTAATTTACAAACATACACTGTACCATAAATACAAGCAACAAACATAGGCTACGTAACAACGAACATTAGGGTAGGGTTAGAACATACCCTAACGGACATACCCTGCTGGCTGCACACACAACGAGGGGATGAGTCCACTTGAACGACTTAACCCTTGTGTTATCTTCGGGTCATTCTGACCCATCAGTCATTGTGACCCACCGTCGTATTGCGACAGATTTACCGCATACAAAGACAAAGTGAAGCATTTTCTTTTAACCGTTGGGCTGTCTCAGACCCCCCACATTGCAAAGGTTAAAAGAAAATTATTTTAATTTGTTTTTGTATTGGGTAAAATTGGGTAAACACAACGATGGTTCGTTATGAACCTTTGGGTCATGTGACCCGAAGGCAGCACGAGGGTTAAAACAACAGTACAAACCCAACACTTTTAGCAGAGTAGGCTACAAACGCATAACACTATAACACTAATGATTCAACCCTCTCACCTGGTGATGTGTTGCATTTTCATAAGTCCCTAGTGAACCCAATTCCTGCCTACAGCACGGGACTAGACCCACATACATATACAAACAATACACAAACATCTCAAAACGCAATAAGTCAAATATATTAATTTAGAAAATTCAACAATACATGTTCTCATGGAAGCTAAAACGAGTGTTCCTGCGTCTCTTTGTGATCCCCTCATCTTTGCTGTTGAAACCAAAATACAAACCAAGGGGGACGTTGCCTCACAATACTTTTTCAAACTTTCAAAACCTGTTTTTCGAAACTTTTTGGGGAAATATATTTTTTCCAGCTTTCAAAACCTCTTTTTCGTTCATTTTTTGTTTTTCAACCTTTCAAAAATATGTTTTCAACCTTTTGAATAATAGTGAAGTAAAGTACTGATAAATAGATTTTTCTGGTAAGTACAGTAACAAAGTATTTATACTTCGTTATTTTCCATCTCTGACTGTAGCCTACTTGTGCTTATTTTGTACTTGTCTTACCTTGCAACTGAAACTGCCGATGGGATTGTGTGCTAATCTCAACCTCACTATCTCTGTGTTCAGACAACCCCAGGCCTCAACATGAGACAGTCCAAACTAACAAAGGTCAGAAGCTATTCACACACACTCACATACATCCTGCCCAAACACGCACACACACACATCCTGCCAAAACACACACATACACAGTATTAGAAAACACCCATAGACCACAACAATACACTGTGAATAACTGCAGCAACATGAGTACCTGGAAATAGTCAGTGAAAGCCTCTGGTATGTGTCAGGGGAAAGGAGGTGTGTGTGTGTGTGTGTGTGTGTGTGTCGGTAGAGAATGCTGGGGTTTATTAAAAGACTTGGCGAGGAGATGGATTGTTGGTAGTGTGTGGGACCCAGGAGCAGAGAGGAGCTGCTGGGGCAGAGAAGACAGACCTTCCAGCAGGCACCTGAAAACACACAACTCTCCTGCACTGGTGCTTCAGGGCCTCTACTGATTATGACACCATGAGAAATAGTGAGGGTGAAAGAGAGTGAGGGTGAAAGAGAGTGAGGGTGAGAGAGTGAGGGTGAAAGAGAGTGAGGGTGAAAGAGAGTGAGGGTGAGAGAGTGAGGGTGAAAGAGAGTGAGGGTGAAAGAGAGTGAGAGAGTGAGGGTGAAAGAGAGTGAGGGTGAAAGAGAGTGAGGGTGAGAGAGTGAGGGTGAAAGAGAGTGAGAGAGTGAGGGTGAAAGAGAGTGAGGGTGAAAGAGAGTGAGGGTGAGAGAGAGTGAGAGAGTGAGGGTGAAAGAGAGTGAGGGTGAGAGAGTGAGGGTGAAAGAGAGTGAGAGAGTGAGAGAGTGAGGGTGAAAGAGAGTGAGGGTGAAAGAGTGAGGGTGAGAGAGTGAGAGAGTGAGGGTGAAAGAGAGTGAGGGTGAAAGAGAGTGAGGGTGAAAGAGAGTGAGGGTGAGAGAGTGAGGGTGAAAGAGAGTGAGAGAGTGAGGGTGAGAGTGGGGGTGAGAGAGTGAGGGTGAAAGACAGTGAGGGTGAAAGAGAGTGAGAGTGAGGGTGAAAGAGAGTGAGAGAGTGAGGGTGAAAGAGAGTGAGGGTGAGAGAGTGAGGGTGAAAGAGAGTGAGGATGAGAGAGTGAGGGTGAAAGAGAGTGAGGGTGAAAGAGAGTGAGGATGAGAGAGTGAGGGTGAAAGAGAGTGAGGTTGAGAGAATGAGAGAAAAGTATCAGGGAGATGCAACTCGTTGCTTCCACTTGGTCTGTCAAACCTCAGGCCTGGTTCAGGACAGTTCCTACACAGCTGGGCCTTCAACCTTTCGCATGTATAAATAGACAACACAAGAGTCCATGTAAAACCGTTGTTTATCCATGGTTCTGGCCCTGGGGTTGGCTGGCCTCGGGTGCCAGGGATGTGCCCACTCGTGTCACATGATCACGTCAGGGTTTAAAAGCTTACGGCGCTGACTGAGAGAGAGCAGCATACGTTTATCATACAGTCGACATCCCGAACCATCACTACGCACCTCTGGGTGAGTCTTCGCATGACCTGGAAACTGTTTAGTGTATCGATCGTGCTTCGGTGTATCGATCGTGCTTCAGTGTATCGATCGTGCTTCAGTGTATCGATCGTGCTTCAGTGTATCGATCGTGCTTCAGTGTATCGATCGTGCTTCAGTGTATCGATCGTGCTTCAGTGTATCGATCGTGCTTCAGTGTTGTTTCTCGGTCTTGTTGTGTCCTGTATGTATCGCGCCAACTTGAAAGGTGTAGTGGTGATTGTGTCACTGTTCAATGACAAAGTGCATCATAGATATTGTTAAATCACAGTGAATGTAACTTTCATAATCCTTCATGCAGGAGGGCTTTAAACATGTCCGACACAGAGGAAGTTGAATATCAGTGAGTGAAATTCAAATGTATATTTTCAAATAATTTAAAGATAAAACTAACGATGTACAGTTCCAATATAGCAGACTATTGTTTAAAACAAGTAATTTAGTTTTTCTTTACCCTGTCACTTTTTCAGGGAGAATGAAAGTAAGTCTTTGCACAACTTCTTCTACTG
This sequence comes from Osmerus eperlanus, assembly GCF_963692335.1. NCBI lineage: Eukaryota > Metazoa > Chordata > Actinopteri > Osmeriformes > Osmeridae > Osmerus > Osmerus eperlanus. The sequence continues at coordinate 25,932,622 of NC_085018.1, forward strand.
GGTGAATAATAATACACAGGTGTGTCCTGGGGTAGTGTGGGGGTCCAGGTAAGATGCCTTGTTCTCATGGTGTGTTGGACTCTCATCTTAAACTAGGATTAAGAATAATCAAAGCCTAACTAAAACTCAAATCGCATATGTAAATACATACAATATGTCCTGGTGATATATGTTGTATGTGTACTGTGTGTGACTGACACAGTTGTAAGCGCTCGTGTTGAAAGTGTTCATGTATACTGGTGGCTAACTGTCTCCTCTCTGGGTGTGCCCTGTGAAGGAGACGACGATATTGTGGGTATGTATTACAAACAATATCTCAGCATGTAATTTTTTCATCTAAAATTATAATATGTTAAGAAAAAAAATCAAAAGTCAATCTTGAGGCATTCTCCAGTTCCTCTTTTGGAGGAGTATAACCCACTTGTTGCCGGGGTGATGGGATGTTGCACAGACAGAAGTAGAGAGCACAAGTTTTAATTTATTTTGTTCAATCCTGCACCTCTGAGATCTGTTGATCTGGTCTGCCTCTGGGTCATCAGCTTCCTGGCTAACCAGCTTCCTGGCTAACCCCTCTGGTAGCTCCACCACAACACAGGCCTGGTTTCCTCCCCTGCCAGCTGGGTCACCTGGCCTCCCCAGCCTCTCTTTCTGTTCCTCCATCTCCTCTGTTGGTCCCTTTCCTCCATCACTGTCTCTCCTCTTTCTGTCTCCTCTCCCTTCTCTCTCCCGCCTCTTTTCTCTCTCTCTCCTTTATCCTTAGTCTCCCCTCTCTCATTACCCTCCCTTTCCTCTCCCTTCTCTCCTGTTACCCTCTCTCTCTATTCCCTTTCTATTTTCACTTTCGCCTCCCTCCTGTGTGTCTCTACTGTGTCTCTAGAGGGGGGCCCAGGTCCCCACCACAGACAAAGGGCCCACTGTCTCTATTTCTGTCCCTTCCTGTGGCTCTTCTACTGGGCCAGGACTGAGCCCCCTGCCCCTCGCTGCCCAGCACCTGCACCCAACCACAGAGGCAGGGGTATTAGAGAGCCACACTGTTAGCGATGTAGGTCAGGTTGATCTGAGAAGAGGACCCTGGGGGCAGGCTGCTGTTAGCACAATGCCCCCTTTGCCTTTTTGTGCCAATTAAAGTGTTGGAGGCGAGGTGTGTGTTACCAGTGAAGCAAGGACTGGAGTTGAGTTACCAGGGAGCTTGTGGTGTCTGGAACCTGACAGTGTAGTTACCAGGGAGCTTGTGGTGTCTGGAACCTGACAGTGTAGTTACCAGGGAGCTTGTGGTGTCTGGAACCTGACAGTGTAGTTACCAGGGAGCTTGTGGTGTCTGTAACTTGACAGTGTAGTTACCAGGGAGCTTGTGGTGTCTGTAACTTGACAGTGTAGTTACCAGGGAGCTTGTGGTGTCTGTAACTTGACAGTGTAGTTACCAGGGAGCTTGTGGTGTCTGTAACTTGACAGTGTAGTTACCAGGGAGCTTGTGGTGTCTGTAACTTGACAGTGTAGTTACCAGGGAGCTTGTGGTGTCTGGAACCTGACAGTGTAGTTACCAGGGAGCTTGTGGTGTCTGGAACCTGACAGAAAATGCAATTTAAGATATGGTGATTGTGTGATTCTGGTACTGGGATTGATACAATTCAGTGGTTAGAGTGTTAGACTGCAAATCAAGTGGTTGCAGGTTTGAATCCCCCCAACTCTGGTTTTGGATAAAAGCCTTTGCTAGATATCTGATTATAGAACACTTAAAATGTGGTTTAAAACCTCGTCTGTGTGGATCTGGGCAACTCGATTATAAAGCTGAGCAAGGATGACTCAGAGGAGGAACAAACCAACCGATCAAGACAAAGCATCGGTTTCTGACCAGATAATAGAATGCTGACTAGACTGACTTAGTTTTTTTTAATTGATGCTGTTAAATCAGCGAGTGCATTGGTTTGAAACGTTGCCATCATGACCAACTCATGATGGCTGACTGACTGCTTACCTTGGGTACTTGTACTGCACAGATGAGGAGGAGGAGGAGTTGAAGGGAGTGACAGAGGAGGAGCAGGAGGAGGAGGAGGAAGGTAGTACTGGTGCTGAAACTCATGTTGGCACGCGAGCGTCGGTTTCATTATACATGTTACATACCCCCGCCCCACCCACACACTTTGAATTAAGAAAATCTTATTATTGACCAGAGGCCTGTTCCATAAAGCGAGTTTACCGAATTAGCCAGGCTTATGTCAGTTAGTCTGACTCATTTCTAGTTCATTCGGTTCCATAAATCCAGCTCAAAGTAAAGGTCTATAAAAAAGGACCTCGACCTACGTAGCCTATCGTTCACGTCAATATGGCGTGTCATTTTATTTGGATGAAGCGGTGGATGAGAGCTATCATAGTACACAGCTTAAAGGGAACGTTCTTTCTGGAAGAAGTCACGTGGTCGTGTGCATTGCTTTTGCCGTGGTGGATTGTATGATCCATGTTTTACCTCTCGGGCTGCTTAAGAATAGGGTGCACCCGCAATTATCTTGATTTCTTGAATCTGACTTGGATTAGTAGGAGTACGTGAACTAGAATAGGCCTTTATGGAACCGCTTTAGCCCCAACTGACTTAATAGGTTAATTCAAGTCAGGTTTGAGATTTTAAGTCCAGCCTTTTTGAGCGGCCTTTATGGAACAGGCCTCTGATCCACAGTTAATACTACCCCTCCCACATTTACAAACAAACATCGGCACGTGTCTGCATGCCGGCATGCCCTCACAGAGACATTCTCAGAACCGATCTTAACACACCCGCCTCTCGCCGCCTGCCTGGTCGCCATCACGACAGCCGCTACGCCTCGTGTTGACGAGCTGAAGCCCCTTAACCAGCAGCTGTGCTGTGAACACCCAGCTTCTCTCCGGGACCATCTGAGGCAGGAGAAGCCCCAGGAACACGCTCCCTCCACGGCCCACTCTCCCCGCTCGGCCAGATCAGATCACGCACACAAGACAACAACCTCATCTCTGTGTTCACTCCTGGAGGAATTTCAAAGCTTTCAACATAGTTATGCGAGAATTGTTTTCTGTATGTTTTGGTTGTTAGCATGAACCCAGCTTATCCTCGGGTGACAGAGAGGGGAGGTAGATGGATGGTGGCGATGTGGGTGAGTCACTAATGGGCGTGTCTCTTTCCAGGGTCTCTGGAGGAATTGCACCCTGCAGGTATGACCACACCTGGTGACAGACCACACCCTTCTTGAACCACGTCTTGTCAAAACAATCTAAAGCCCTCAGGCTTAGGATGGTCCCTGCAGAACATGACCTGGGGATTAAACAGTGTTGTCTGTTCACACTGACAACATCTGTTCACATGCTAGAAATTTTCCATGTCTCTTTTCTTTGTTTTTAGAAGAAAAAAAGTATGTTGTCCCTGTGGAGTTTAGATTTGATAATCAGCCTTAACATTGAGGCTACATTAACTACCGAGAAACTCCATAGGACTACCTGTAGAAGAGATCGTGTGTGTGTGTGGGGAGAGAAAATGTGTTTTGTGTGTGTGTGTGACTCTGCTGGAGCTGAGCAGAGTGTGTGTGAGGGAGAGTGAGTGTGTGAGTGTGTGTGGGGGGTGAGTGTGTGTGGGGAGAGTGAGTGTGTGTGTAGGGGGGGAGAGTGAGTGTGTGTGTGGGGCTTGGCAGTGTGTGTGGGGGGAGAGTGTGCGAGTGTGTGGGGAGTGAGTGTGTGTGTGTGTGGGGGGGGGAGAGTGAGTGTGTGTGTGGGGGGGGAGAGTGAGTGTGTGTGTGGGGGGGGGGAGAGTGAGTGTGTGTGTGTGGGGGGGGGGGGAGAGTGAGTGTGTGTGTGTGGGGGGGAGAGTGAGTGTGTGTGTGTGGGGGGGAGAGAGTGAGTGTGTGTAGGGGGGGAGAGTGAGTGTGTGTGTGTGTGGGGGGGGAGAGTATGTGTGGGGAGAGTGAGTGTGTGTGTGTGTGGGGGGGGAGAGTATGTGTGGGGAGAGTGAGTGTGTGTGTGTGTGGGGCTGGGCAGAGCAGGTCATCTCGTATGGATCAGCCAGGTCACAGGCCTCTCTCTAAACTGGTTTAGCTGCGTCTCTCTGGGCTTATCACAGCTCTATTTCAGACTCCCCTCTCTGCACCTTCTGGAACGGCTGAGGGTGTTGATGTCCTGACCAGTCTCTTGTCTGTACTGACCTGTCTCTCTCTCTACTGTCTCCTGTCTCTCTCTCTACTGTCTCCTGTCTCCTGTCTCTCTCTCTACTGTCTCCTGTCTCTCTCTCTACTGTCTCCTGTCTCCTGTCTCTCTCTCTCCTGTCTCCTGTCTCTCTCTCTACTGTCTCCTGTCTCTCTCTCTACTGTCTCCTGTCTCTCTCTCTCTACTGTCTCCTGTCTCTCTCTCTACTGTCTCCTGTCTCTCTCTCTACTGTCTCCTGTCTCTCTCTCTACTGTCTCTCTCTCTACTGTCTCCTGTCTCTTTCTCTACTGTCTCCTGTCTCTCTCTCTACTGTCTCCTGTCTCTCTCTCTCTACTGTCTCCTGTCTCTCTCTCTACTGTCTTTCTACTGTCTCCTGTCTCTCTCTCTACTGTCTCCTGTCTCTCTCTCTACTGTCTCCTGTCTCTCTACTGTCTCCTCTCTCTCTCCTGTCTCTCTCTCTCCTGTCTCCTATCTCTCTCTTTACTGTCTCCTGTCTCTCTCTCTACTGTCTCCTGTCTCTCTCTCTACTGTCTCCTGTCTCTCTCTCTACTGTCTCCTCTCTCTCTCCTGTCTCTCTCTCTCCTGTCTCCTATCTCTCTCTTTACTGTCTCCTGTCTCTCTCTCTACTGTCTCCTGTCTCTCTCTCTCCTGTCTCCTGTCTCTCTCTCTACTGTCTCCTGTCTCTCTCTCTCCTGTCTCCTGTCTCTCTCTCTACTGTCTCCTGTCTCTCTCTCTCCTGTCTCTCTCTCTACTGTCTCCTGTCTCTCTCTCTACTGTCTCCTGTCTCTCTCTCTACTGTCTCCTGTCTCTCTCTCTCCTGTCTCCTGTCTCTCTCTCTACTGTCTCCTGTCTCTCTCTCTACTGTCTCCTGTCTCTCTCTCTACTGTCTCCTCTCTCTCTCCTGTCTCTCTCTCTACTGTCTCCTGTCTCTCTCTCTACTGTCTCCTGTCTCTCTCTCTACTGTCTCCTGTCTCTCTCTCTACTGTCTCCTGTCTCTCTCTCTACTGTCTCCTGTCTCTCTCTCTCCTGTCTCCTGTCTCTCTCTCTACTGTCTCCTGTCTCTCTCTCTACTGTCTCCTGTCTCTCTCTCTACTGTCTCCTCTCTCTCTCCTGTCTCTCTCTCTACTGTCTCCTGTCTCTCTCTCTACTGTCTCCTGTCTCTCTCTCTACTGTCTCCTCTCTCTCTCCTGTCTCTCTCTCTACTGTCTCCTGTCTCTCTCTCTACTGTCTCCTGTCTCTCTCTCTACTGTCTCCTGTCTCTCTCTCTACTGTCTCCTGTCTCTCTCTCTACTGTCTCCTGTCTCTCTCCTGTCTCTCTCTCTACTGTCTCCTGTCTCTCTCTCTACTGTCTCCTGTCTCTCTCTCTACTGTCTCCTGTCTCTCTCTCTACTGTCTCCTGTCTCTCTCTCTACTGTCTCCTGTCTCTCTCTCTCCTGTCTCCTGTCTCTCTCTCTACTGTCTCCTGTCTCTCTCTCTACTGTCTCCTGTCTCTCTCTCTACTGTCTCCTCTCTCTCTCCTGTCTCTCTCTCTACTGTCTCCTGTCTCTCTCTCTACTGTCTCCTGTCTCTCTCTCTACTGTCTCCTCTCTCTCTCCTGTCTCTCTCTCTACTGTCTCCTGTCTCTCTCTCTACTGTCTCCTGTCTCTCTCTCTACTGTCTCCTGTCTCTCTCTCTACTGTCTCCTGTCTCTCTCTCTACTGTCTCCTGTCTCTCTCCTGTCTCTCTCTCTACTGTCTCCTGTCTCTCTCTCTACTGTCTCCTGTCTCTCTCTCTCCTGTCTCCTGTCTCTCTCATCAGATGCTGGGGAGGGGCTGGAGGAAGGAGGTAGGGAGGGGATGGTCACACTTCTTACTGCGGGGGGTGTGTGTGTGTGTGTGTGACTTTGTGATAGGTCAAATGACAATGCATTTCTGTGACCTCCCTCTTCCATCATCACTGTCAAGAGGATGCAAAGCCCAAAGCAAAGTGAGTACAGGAAATCTCTTGAAAATGTTGAACCTTTAAAGAAAGAAGCTGTGTGAGTCCGAGGTGAACCCGTGTGTGTGTGTGTGCGTGTTGCCCAGACCAGGGTTCATCCAGGGTCTGGTTCCACCCAAGATCCCAGATGGAGATAAAGTGGACTTTGATGTGAGTCTGTGTTCCTCACAACTTCTTACCGGACAGAGGTCGTCTCCTCTGAAACTTGATAACCATGGCTGACCCTCCCCTCCCCCTGCAGGACATCCATCGTAAGCGGATGGAGAAGGACCTGACGGAGCTGCAGACTCTGATCGAGGCTCACTTCGAGAGCAGGAAGAAGGAGGAAGAGGAGCTCATCAGCCTCACCGACCGCATCGTAAGAACCCGCGCTGCAGCTTAGTAGTTAGAGCATTTCACTGTAGGTCAAGATGTTGCAGGTTCAAATGAAATACAAGCGTGAGAATCTCCTATGTTCAGATTGTTCACCTCATGCTGGTCCATGTGTCCTAGGAAGCTACTTCTAAACATATCATTTAACTGCGATATGATAACACATCTAGCCAAACACCTTGTTTATGTGATGAAACTGAGCGCGCCTAAGCGCCAGGCCTCGAGCAGTGGAACACTGAGATTAGCCACCTGCTGTCACATGAGCAGGGGTGCTGGTTTTGACGGGGGGCTGCCTGGGGGGGTAATCCCGCCGTGTCTCTCTGCTCCAGGACAAGCGGCGCTCAGAGAGAGCCGAGCAGGTGAGGATCAGGACGGAGAGAGAGAGGGAGAGACAAAACAAGCTGGCGGTGAGTAACGCAGAGGTCACGGGGGAGGAGGGCAGGTAAGGAGGAAGAGAACTAGGGGGGAGGAGGAGAAGGACTGGTGGAGGAAGAGGAGGAAAAGGGGGGAGGAGGAGGGTGTAACGGCTGTCGTTGCGTCTCCCCAGGAGGAGAAGGCGAGGAAGGAGGATGAGGAAGCGAAGAAGAAAGCTGAAGATGATGCCAAGAAGAAGAAAGTTCTGACCAGCCTGAACTTCTCTGGGTACAAGGTGACTACGACCTCATGACCTGGCTGTGGACACACCCTCACACACTGTTCCTCTCTCCCCCTCACACATCCTCATCCTCTCTCACACACACACCTCTCATCCTACATAATGCTGCTCTGTAGCTAACAGCGTGTCCTCCAACTCCAGACTGAGAAGAAGGGAGGGATGAAAAAACAGACCGAGCGAGAGAAGAAGAGAAAGATTCTGAGTGATCGACGAAAGGAGTTGCATGTCGATCACCTGAAGGAGGACAAGCTCAGGTGAGGTTACACTACATCAGTTACTCAACAACTTTTTTCTCTTAATTTCATGCTGCGACTACTGGGTCAGTCAGCAGCATGGTTGCAGCTATCATTTACACATTTACATTTAGTAATTTAGCTCTTATCCAGAGCGACTTACAGTAAGTACAGGGACATTCCCCCCGAGGCAAGCAGGGTGAAGTGCCTTGCCCAAGGACACAACGTCATTTTGCATGGCCGGGAATCGAACCGGCAACCTTCTGATTAGTAGCCCGATTCCCGAACCGCTCAGCCATCTGACTCCCTATCATGAATTTACTTGTTTCCATCTCTCTCTCCTTTCATCCTTTGTCCTCCTCCTCCTGCCGTGAGCAGAGAGAAGGCCGGGGATCTGTGGCAGTGGATCCATCAACTTGAAGCAGAGAAATTTGAACTTCAGTACCAGCACACTCGTCAGAAATATGAAGTGAGCCACTGCCTGAACTCTCTCTTCGTACCTTTGCTTCATGTACACGCTTATCTGGCCATCTCAAAAAACACATTCTGTAGGTTGAGAAAGTGAAAGAATTCAAGGACCTAGGCCAAGGTATTCATGAACAGCAACCAGTTGTAAGTGCCAAGAGATTGACTAGATTAGATTTAAAGAACACTTCTGAAGGAAATAAAAACTAAAAGTACATGTGGTTGCTTAACGAAGCTGTGGAAACATGTATAGATGGATGGATGTAATATAACAGTCAGATTTGACACCTTCACACGGTACCTGGGGACATGCAGGTGAGAAGGATCCGGGTGTGACTGCAGCTGTCATTATCTCTCCTTCACCAGGTCACTGTGTTGAGAAATCGAGTGAGCGATCATCAAAAGAAGTGAGTATTATCTCTGACTCATACACCTCCCTTCTCTCTCTCACAAACACACACACACTCACATGCAAAGACGCACACAGAAACATCAACACACCCACTCATGCACACACACACATACACACCAACACGTGCACACCCATACCAGAACAATCTTAATCTAATCACCGGACTACACTACAGATTGATGATTGACGACAGAGGTACAGCAGTAGTGTGTATGCTGGCCTCCTTCCAGAGGTGATCCAGGCATGGTGACCCCCCTGGTCAGGCTGGTAAGACCAGCCCAGCGAGGAGCCTCATCTTGGGCCTCATCTGGGGTGCGGGACGCTCTTGAGCTCCGCCCCTCTCCGTTTGAAGTGTCCCCCCTAACAGCTGCCTGCCGTTCCTGTGGAGGCCAGGGGGACGGGGGCTGGGGAGGAGCTCAGGGGGGCTGGGGGGGGTTCAGGGGGGCTGGGGCTCAGGGGGACTGGGGGGGGCATAAAAGGTGGGGGGCTGGGGGGCCAGGGATCCATTGCTAACCCCAGAAGCCTGGAGGGATTGGAAGTACAAAGGGACGGGATTATAGAACGATGTCTCAGTCACCTGGACAACAACTGTGTCCCACACACACACACACACAAAGACACGCACACACACAATAGGTGAGGGACCCCAAAACTGGGTGTGATGTCATCGCCACTAAAATCTCCTGGATGCTGACAGTGAGAAGTTGGGCTGGATGTGTCCCAGTGTGGCCTTGTGTCTCTGAGGGGGGTGTCTTGTCCGGATCCCGGCGCTAAGACAGCAGATCACTCACCACAGTCCACACATACACATGGCTATGGACTGGCTTTCAGCCTGTCAATCCTGGCTAATCCCTCAACGATTGACAGCTTTCAGCAGCTTTTATTGGCTGGTTGTCTCTGCTGAGTTAACAGGCTCCAGGCTGCCTGCCCAGGGGAACACAGTGAGTCACACACATCCTGCTTTCTTGTCAGGAGTTCAAGTTAAGCAGGTCAGGATGGAGAGTGTGTGTATGGTGAGTCTCACCTCGCCTCCTTCTCCCCTCCTCTCCCCTCTCAGCACCAAGGGCAGCAGAAGCAAGAGAGGTTTGAGGAAGTAGACATGTTCATCCTGGACCTGGACCTGGGCCTGGACCTGGGCCTGGATCTTGGCCTGGGTCTGGGCCTGGGTCTGGGCCTGGGCCTGGGCCTGGGCCTGGGTCTGGGCCTGGGTCTGGGTCTGGGTCACCTCTTTCCAGAAGACCACTCATCTGCAGCGCCTTCAACAGACATGTACCTGACTGACAAATGGAATGTTTTTCTAAGGGAATATTAATTAAGTACTTAAGCCTTAGACTTGGTTTGTTACTTAAAAAAAACCACTTATCTTTGTTATTAAAACAATTGATAAAAGTATTTTTGTTTTGTGTATTTATTCAAAATCATGAATCAGGAGTTTGAAGCAGTTGATTGCAGGTACTTACTTTAACTCATTGGGTGTGCTTTGCCTTCGGCAAGGGCACAACCTTTGTTCTCTCACATATATATTATTGGGTGTGCTTTGCCTTCGGCAAGGGCACAACCTTTGTTCTCTCACATATATATTATTATTTTTATTATTCTTTTTGCCCCCCTAAAACTCAGTCAATACTTGGCCTACATAGACAACCTAGGTGTCAAAAGTTTCGTCTTGGTACCGATTGAGTTGCTTGTATTGGGATTTACGTTCCGTTGCATGGTTTAGGCTTAGGTTAAGTTTTTGTGGCGAAAAGTGAAGCTAACGGTGGCTAATTTGCTAGCCACAGTCACTGACGTTACTAACGTCACTACGTCACTAACGTCACGAAAACTCGCGTTTAGTTTAGCAGCTCGTTAACTTCTGGGAGATAGCTAAGCTAACTACTTTACTGCAAGGCAGCTGCAGAAACGCCACAAGCAAAGAGGCCAGGGTGATAACTATTTACTAATTTTACTTTGTGATATGACACACAATTGTGATGTGTAATGTACAATATAAGCTGATATTATTAAGGAAGTACATCTACTTTCGGAAACAGTAGTCTACTATTTCACTGAAGTATTAGCATCATGACATTAGCCTCTGTTGCCCGGGCAACACATAACAGTGGTCTATGATGCATCTGTTTTCAATCGTTAAAATAAACATTCCTCACAAATACGTTTTCGTTGTAGGATTTATTATGACATTAGATTACAAGTAAACGATTTGTGGGTGAAATTATCATTACCTGTCGTTTCAAACCAGTGTAGCTCACTGCAACGCTGTAGCCTACGCGAGACACTACAAAAACATCTACACAGCTGTTTAGAAAGTCAAACGGCAACAGAACATGTTCGGCACTCCCCTTACTTAAATCAAAAGTCTATCTAACTACTAACCTGAACTTCATTGCCACAGCCTAAACGTTGTCCATCTGTTCATGAAAATAATTAATTTCAGCCTAAACCGTACAACGGAACGTTAAATCCAATTCAACCAACGCAATCGCTACCAAGACGAACACAGCAGTAGTCTAGTACTGTACTGTAGTAGTACAATTTACCGGGGCAGCTTCTCCACACAGGGCTATATCGCACTTGGCGTTGTTACTGACAATGATCGCTACCAGTGAGCTTTTTATGAATTAACGATTTTCCACTAAATAAATGTCAAGCTTATTTACGTTTTGGGGGGCATATTTTCAGTTAGCAGATGGTACTGTTTGAATCGCGATTCCATCTTCTACTGCCGGGTAACGTCGTAGAATAATCTTCAAAGGGGGTTCTTTATTAATGAATGAATGCAATGAGTAGGCTAAATGCCTGAAAATATCATGAGAAGGGAAAAACTTAAAATGACGTTTAAGTCATAGAGATTAGGTCAATTTTTACACCGGTCTGCCAAATTTATTCGTTTTGTTTCAACGATGAGGCTGCCTCTTGCAGGGGAAATGAGAAGACATCTATTTCATTCTACACTTCACTCGTATTTTCAGTTTTAAATGAGCAGCAAAAAAAAAATGCTTTTAAATCTATGTCATCTTTATAAATAATAAGTATGCATTTTTATATAAAATATACAGAAATATAAGTTGTAAAAATGTCATTCAAAAACGGACCCCTGTGCAACCGACGCCAGCAAGCACACCCTACAATTTCCCCAGAAATTGTACCCTCTCTAGTTATTCTTATTAGTTCTTCAGCCACGGACACTATGGATAAGAAATGAGTCAAATGTAGAGTGGTGCTTTGATCTATAAGTAACAACTCAGGTCCACTCAGATTGTTGGTGCTACTGAACTGGACTCACAGGCTATTTAAATGAAGGATCACAGAGAATGTTAACTCAAAGGGTTTAAGAACAACATTTAAAGAAGTACAAAAGCCTGTTCATGCCTTTAACTGCTGCTAATAGCATATCTTAATCCTGGGTGTGGCCCTACAGCAGATGGTGGAGTAATCTCCCAGAGAAACACAACACTATCTGGGAGCCCAGGTCACGACCTACTGTAGCAGGACCTGGAAAGCTACCGCATGCAAAATGTAAACAAACTACAGTGTACCATTTCTGGGGCAGATTATTTAAGTACATCTCCAACAACCATCATCTGCAGATGACGTAGTTGTGGTGTTTCTGGCAACTATCAAATCGGCAGAAATCTTCTCTCAGTATGCCTGCGCCATTAATTGTATATAGCGGGACAAGTTATCCCTTCTCAGCGTGAGAAATGGTTGAAATGTGTGACAAATCCAAGGTGTTGCGTTACAGCGTGAGAGATGTTTGAAATGCGTGATTCTCACGGGCGTTTCTATGAGCAATTTGATTTGATGCTGTGCCAGGGGAGTGTAGGTTTGTTCTCAGATGTGGGTGGGAACTATTTTTTTTATAACTGAGGATGCAGCCGTTATGATTATTTAGATTTTTTTTAAGTGAGTGGGACATGTCCTACCCATGGATGATGGAACATATAGTGGCCGTTTTCATAATCGATTTGTCCCACCAGGATACTAGCTGAGAAACAGCGTCAGCGGGTAGAACAAAACCAAAGAGGTATTCAGCTAACTGGCTGGTAGCTTAATATTGTAGAGCTAGCTTACATTTAGCAGACGCTCTTATCCAGAGCGACTTACAGTAAGTACAGGGACATTCCCCCCGAGGCAAGTAGGGTGAGGTGCCTTGCCCAAGGACACAACGTCAGTTTGCATGACCGGGAATCGAACTGGCAACATCGGATTACTAGCCCGATTCCCTCACCGCTCCTCCACCTGACTCCCCAGTCAGGTGGCTCCTCCACCTGACTCCCCCTGGCTAGCTATTGTCGATCCACATTTTAGCCAAATCAAACCGCAACGTTTGCAGAACACAAGCAAAGCACGGCTCTGGAGAACTAACAGGTTAGCAGCTAGGCTAGTGCACATGCTTGCTGGCAAGCACAAACATTTTCAAAAGTTTCTATCTAGCCTAGCTGTGTTAGCCACAGCACCGAAGTACCTACTGACCTGAGGCCGGTTGTAGTCGTGGTCCTTCGCCGCATTCGGGTCCCACTTCTAACCATAAAGTCCACAAGATCACAAGTTGTGGTCCACAACATCGTGTTTCTGCATGGACTCCACAGAACCAGACTGGTACTGCAGGCATGTTGTTAACGCCACAAGCGCCGAGTTGTGACGTTTGCGACTGTGGCTAGCAAGCTAGCGTTGCCTTTTGCCACACATTTGAAATATTTCCTAAACCAGGCAACGGAATCTTCCAAAGTTACAGAAACTCTTTCGGAAACGACATGTCTACGTACTGCAAAAACTGACGAGTTATTGCGTCTTTAATTATAATAATATTAAAAGGCCTAAACACAGACTTTTTGGGGGGAGTCTCCCGCATTTTAGTAGCGGCCGCAAATTGTGCAATATCCCGGGAAAAATATATATAATATTTATATAATATATATATATATTTAGATTGCGCGAGAGTTCAATTGTTATTTGTAATTATAGACAGTGGCTGTTTATCAATCCGAAGAACGCTAAGAACGTACTTGCGTTCTTGAGAAGAACGTTCTTCCAGCGTCTGACCGCAAGGACGGAGAACGATTTGAGATGCGTGTTCTTGCAATGACTTCTGGGAAATCAGATGCGTTCTCGCTGACCAATTCACCATCCGATGCATCCTCGATAAAATGGGCGGATAAAGAACATTTCCGTGTATTTTTGGCGTTCTTGGTGACAGAGCCCATTCTCTGCTTGTGTTCTTTGGATTGGAACCTCACTTGGGCAATGGAAGATGACGTCAAACGAGTTTGCAAGAACTGAAAAAACGTGGGTTGATAAACAGCCAGGTTCTGAATAAAAAGAGAGAATGAGTAACAAAGTGCGCGTCCTGATAGGTTAATAGAACAAAAACAGACCAATCAGGTTAATAGAACAAAGACAGACCAATCAGGTTAATAGAACAAAGACAGACCAATCAGTTTTGTTCGGTAAGGGGGTGGGGGACAGTTGACCGCTCCTTGAAATGTTTTTGCATGTTTGTAAATAAATAATAGATGTTCTATGTGAGATAACGATAGCTTGTCTTGCTGATAGAAAGCACACTATTAAATCAAATTAAACCAGACTAGTTCCATTTAAAAACAAACTTAAAAAAATTGACTCCTGGCAATGGAACATTTAACATTTTTATTTCCATTTAGTCAGTCCATTCAGTGTTATCTTATTCAATACTCCCCCAAAAAACAAAACATGTCATAATGTAGCCTAATATCGAAAGGAGTGCAGTGCATTTGTAAAAAGAATCACCTGGCCGTACAACTAGGATTCATAGTGCATGTAAATACCCTGCCAGTGTTACAAAGTGCAACAGTATCCAACGAGTGATGAGTCCATGCATCTCTAAAGAGAGAGCATGGCTAAACCAACACTTCCTGACACTTTATCTACACACAGCAGAAATGAGTTTATTATGGTAACTGAGTGACATTACACTTGTGAAAGCAGACAGTTAGATCCTTGGTCCTTGTGTGTGTGTGTTGTGTTGGTTGTGATGTATGTGTTGTGTAGGTTGTGTTGTGAGTGTGTGTGTGGTGTAGGTTGTGAGGGTGTAAGTTGTGGTGTGTTGAGTCGGTGTGTGGTGTAGGTTTTGGTCATTCATTTATTTATGTCTCTGAACGGCAATTGGTTTTGCAATAAGACCAGCATAAAAACAGTTATGTCGGACATTACATACATTACATACATTAAAAATACCATTAAAATACCATACAAAACTATTAAAAACACAACAAAACCACCCACAACATCATCCCCACTTCGTGCTGCCCCCACCCCCCCACATTCAGTAGAGAAGAGGTCCGGTGTCAAGAGTGTTGAGGGGGGCTGTGTTGTGTGTGTGTGTGCTGTGAGTGTGTGTGCATGCTGTGTGTGTGTGTTGTGAGTGTGTGTTGTGAGTGTGTGTGCATGCTGTGTGTGTGTGTTGTGAGTGTGTGCTGTGAGTGTGTGTGTGTGCATGCTGTGTGTGTGTGCTGTGTGTGTGTGCTGTGAGTGTGTGTGTGTTGTGAAGGTGGTGAGCAGGACCAGCTGTTACTGTACCATCTGACTAGACCTGGTGACGGCTGTGGTGACGTCATTCACAAAGGAAGCCTTGGTCATCCCTTGCTGTGGGACAAGTACAGAACCATACTCTAATAAATACATTTATTTATACTGTATTTAACTTTGTTATATAATAATAATATGCATTTTGATATATATATAGACACACACACACACACACAATACTTGAGATGAGAGATGTATATAAATGTACATAAAATCTTATAATAATATCTCTGAGACATTTCTGTTGTAGCTAAATGACTTCAGTACTTGGCTTGTAGAATGTTTATCATTAAATTCAATTCCAAGGACGGGGGATCGGGTAGAGAAAAAGAAAGCAAACCATAGAAAAAGTATTAGGCTGAACTGGTCTAAACTGGTCTAAACAGGTCTAAACGGGTCTAAACGGGTCTAAAAGGGTTTGACCTGTCAGGATAAGGTGGACTGATCATGTTGAGTGAACCTGCAACACAAGATTCCTCAGCCTCTGTGTGTTTTTTCTGTGATCTGGCACACTGGCCTGCTTCCTCCAGAACTAGCCCTCCACCCCTCCACCCCAAGTCCTCTCCTCTCTGAAAATATCTCTGTGGGGCGTGGCGTAGAGTGAGAGAGAGTGGAAAGTACAATCTCACGCACACCCTGCCACACCCTTCTGAAAGAGGTGGAGACAGATACTCATCCACATTACGACATGATAGAAGAGTCAGAGACAGTTAGAAATCTACCATTGTGTCTTTTAGCTAATCTTGTCTGTTAGCTATTGTGTCTGTCGTGCCAGTAACTACTGCTAGTCACCAATGGACTGAGGACGATTTTGCTTTCATGGAAACTTAGTGGCCACATTTTGTTTAGAAAATCTTAGCGATTTAAAGATAAATGCTAATCCTTGTCGTCAGACAGTGTGAAGTAGCCTACTGTGATTCAATGGGACTCACCTTTTTGAGGAAACTCTGTATGTCCTTTTCGGACCAGAGGTTGTTAAGAAGCAACGCTGCTGCTTTGCTGGATTTGGGAAAGTACCTTACAGGAGAAAAAAAAACTGTTAAAACAGGCACCTCTTTCAGAAAACATTTACCAGTTGCAAAACAGCCTAAACAAAAAAATAGCTGCCAGCTAGCCAAACTAGTAATGTAATAATTTATTCATTTAGAAGATGCTTTTCTCCAAATCTCACAAATACATAACTAATAAGTAGACGAACCGGCCACAAACCTAAGTTTATCTTAAATTACATCCATATCATACACAAACGCTTTAATCTAAAGTGGCGTGGAAATACTGCGTCTAGAAATCGCAGCGGTCCTCAAGCCCTGCAGCCCTACTTGTTCCTGCTCAGGTCGTTGAGGGAGGCGACCAGGGGTCGGGTGAGGAGGCGCTTGCCCAGGTCGGGCTCCTTCAGGATCAGGGAGTGGGCCGTCTGGCAGGCCACACCCAGGGTGTCGTCCGACTCCGTCCCCTCATTGGTCCCAGAGCTGAGGACGCCAGCCAGGTCTGGGAGGGATTGGCGAGCTGCGAGACACCGAACACTCACCATCATTAGCATAGTCATCATCATCATCATTAACATCAAAACAGTGAGAACAGAGAACCACGGTGCCCTGCGAGGGAGCGGTTCCCCGTCTGGTTCCCCGTCCGGTTCCCCCGTACTCACCGATGGCGGTGTGCAGGCGTGGATTCCGGGCCAGGTTCCCCAGCAGGCTGATGGCCCCGCGCTGGAGGCTGGGTTTGGGCGAGCGCAGCAGAGGGGAGATGACTCTCAGACCGTTCAGCTTCTGGACCACAGTCTGGCTCATGACGTGGGACACCTGCCGATGCACACCACACGCACACACACGCACACACAAACACAGGAGACATCTGGAACTTCTGGCCACATCCATATCCTAATTTTCCTTCAATTTTTTTTTCTCCATTTTCCTCTGTATTTGTCTGGCACAGTAGAACATGACTACATCTCAGCTACCAGAAGCAAATACAGCCAACTAGTTTATAAGACCTATATATACATATACCCATCCTCTTGTAGGTTTACACTCCAGCCCTGCTCCTAGAGAGATACCCTCCTGTAGGGTGACACTCCAACCCTGCTCCTGGAGAGATACCCTCCTGTAGGTTTACACTCCAACCCTGCTCCTGGAGAGATACCCTCCTGTAGGGTTACACTCCAACCCTGCTCCTAGAGAGATACC
Organism: Osmerus eperlanus; assembly: GCF_963692335.1. NCBI lineage: Eukaryota > Metazoa > Chordata > Actinopteri > Osmeriformes > Osmeridae > Osmerus > Osmerus eperlanus. Next base: position 25,949,650 of record NC_085018.1, read on the forward strand.
CTCCTGTAGGTTTACACTCCAACCCTGCTCCTGGAGAGATACCCTCCTGTAGGGTTACACTCCAACCCTGCTCCTGGAGAGATACCCTCCTGTAGGTTTACACTCCAACCCTGCTCCTGGAGAGATACCCTCCTGTAGGGTTACACTCCAACCCTGCTCCTGGAGAGATACCCTCCTGTAGGGTTACACTCCAACCCCAGTTCAACAAGCATGAATCCGCTTGTCAGCCAGCTAATTATTAGAATCCGGTGTGCTGGATTAAGGTTTGAATGAAAATAAATGAAACATAAAACTGTAATCTCTCCAGGAGCAGGCTTGAACAGCCCTGATCCAGACCTTAACTTCTGACTTCTGAAAGCCTGCCAGGGAGGCATTAAAGGAAGATTTCCCTGTAGCTGGTGTCCCTGTGTGAGGCCTGTGAAGGTGTGTGGGGCGTGGCCTGGTCTTACTATGCCCTGGCCGGAGGTGAGGTTCTGCAGGGCTCCGCAGGATGCCTCCAGGGTGTCGTCCTGCTGGCTGGACTCCAGCAGAGACAGGTACATCTGGAGAGTCTTGGAGTGAAGCAGCCAGCCAGCTCCAGAGGGGCACTGCTCCTCCAGGACAGGGTAGTCAAAGTGGCTCTGGGGAGAGGGAGAGGGGGGAGGAGTGGAGAGGTGGGGAGAGGGAGAGGGAAGGAGTGGAGGGAGAGGGGGGGAGAGGGAGAGGGAAGGAGTGGAGGGAGAGGTGGGGAGAGGGAGAGGGGGGAGGAGTGGAGGGAGAGGTGGGGAGAGGGAGAGGGAAGGAGTGGAGGGAGAGGGGGGGAGAGGGAGAGGGGGGAGGAGTGGAGGGAGAGGTGGGGAGAGGGAGAGGGAAGGAGTGGAGGGAGAGGTGGGGAGAGGGAGAGGGAAGGAGTGGAGGGAGAGGGGGGGAGAGGGAGAGGGGGGAGGAGCAGGAGAGGGGAGGAGGGAAGCAGGTTAGCAGGAGAGGGGAGGAGGCGTCTTCTCCAGCTAGAGAGACTTCGGTGAGATTTGTGGGAGTCTCTGAGTAGGACTGATCTGATCTGGTGTGGACTGTTCTGGTCTGAACCTGTCTAAACAGAATCTGGTCTAAACAGGATCTGGTCTGGACTAGTCTGACCTGGTCTGTCCTAGTCTGCACTCATCTGATCTGGTCTGGACTTATCTGGTCTGGACTTATCTGGTCTGGATTGGTCTGGTCTGTTCCAGAGAGAGGGCCTCACCTCCTGCTCCAGCTTGTTGCTCTGCTGGCTGAAGCAGCCAATGGGGCTGGTGTCCCCCTGGTTGCTGGCCCTGCAGGGGAGCCTGCCCAGGGCCGTGATCCTGCTGAACAGGGCCGGAGCCTCCCCCTCCAGCTGGAAGGTCAGGTTGTGGAGCACGCACACACAGTTCTCCACAGACTGCAACCACCGGAAACACAACAGCCTTTGTTAGAAGGCCGATTCTGCAGCTCTCTTACTGCTGGGCATGTTTCCCAGAGATTAAGCCCAGGATTAAGCACAGGCTTAGTTAGCGACTAGAGTGCTTCTTCAAAAGGAGTCTCAATAAGACCCATGGGATGGGTCTTATTGATCTCTAGGCTTAATATTTTTCCATACTTTGTAGTCACCGTACTGCGTACCTTTACAAGGTATTAAACTCTTACGATAAAGTAAGTAAATCATCAGACAGACAGACAAACGAGGAGCAGGACTGGGACCTTGTCGTCGGGGCGGTCGGCGTCCACGCAGTCCTGGACGTAGCTGAGCAGGGACTCCACCAGGCCGCGGCACTTCCTCATGGCCTGCCTGTTGTTCTGCTTGGCACAGCTCAGGTTCCTGCGGGGAGGTGAGGGGGATCAAGGACCTCCTTACGTTAATCACATGTGTAACCAGTGTTGGGGGAAGTTACTCAAAAAAGTAATATATTAGTTATTACTTATTATTGTTCAGTAAGAGTAGTGTGATTAAGTTACATTATTACCTTCTGTACAAAGTAATATTATTACTTATTATATTATTTTACTATTACTTTTAATAGTAGCGATTTTGACTGTACAAAATTTGCAAGAACATTTTACACACAGTAGGCTACAGACGCAAAATAGTGTTTCTTTAAAGAAGAACGTTTATTTCAAACAATGTTAAGCATCAAGAAGGCTTATAAATTCAAAAATAATATTATATTATATTATATTGGTGTGAATAAATTATACTATGTAAGCAGCCACTTGTGGAAACATGTCTCCATCTCTTAAAGTTTAGTGGATTTTTTGCTAGCTTCCAACTTAGTTTCTCTGTGGACACTTTCGAGGTGTTTTTTTAAGTTTAAAGTGCTGCTTTTGGCAGTAGATAGTATTTTGTGTGGGCGCAGTTTGCAGTTCACTTTAATGTTTTTTCCTATATCTTCAATGAAAGCAAAATAGTGTGAATATTTCCACCCCGAAAACGTAACACGGCCGTGATTGCTGTTGTGTTTGCCTGCAGCGTGAATCAAAGGCAAACAGGAGGCTACTGCGCCCAAGAAGTGTAGTTTAGGCTAAGTTACTTAAATAAGTAACTGTAATAATATTACTCAATGCGTTATATTACTTCTTTAGTCACTTAAGTAATAATATTAACAACACTGTGTGTAACTGGTTAATCACATGTATAACTGGTTAATCACATGTGCTTCAGTTGACCTGCTATATTCAATCACAATCGCTACATCTCTTATTGTTGATCAGCAGTTTCTTTCAGGGCGTGTAGCTCTGAGGAGGCCTGGTACAGAGAGAGCAGTGTGTGTGTGGCCCTGGCAAGTCTGTTCAGCCTGTTCAAACAGCTCTGTGACTGGAAAACACTTCTGAACACCCAGATTTACAAGCTCGGAATCTCAAAATCCCTTACAATTAAAACTAGAGAGAGCTCAGAGTCCAGCTGTCATTAATGAGTAGCTGGGTAAATGTGTGAGCGCTGCGGGAGGCGGTCACCTGAGGCAGCCGGTGGTATGGTAGAACACCTCGGGGTCCATGATGGTGAGCTGGTCCGCTTGCCCGGTGAACGGCAGCACCACGGTCTCCATGAGGACCGGCAGGGCGCTACCAACCAGCTCCGGCTTTAGCTCGTCAACAGAGGACAGGTTCCACAGCAGGCCTGGACACACACACACATCGTAAACACACACATATCATAAACATGAACACACACATCGTAAACACACACACATCATAAACATGAACATACACAGAAACAATAAACATGGACATACACACACACACACACACACACACATACAGACCATAAACACAGTGGATCGGTGTTTTAAATGTAGCCTCATCTGATTAATCTTCTCTTTCTTATTCCTCTGTAATGAATCCATTGACGTGAGAAAGGTGCTAAATATAAAAGATACAGTATAGTAGTAGGAAAGCTCAGTCGAAATTAAAATAATCAACTTCCTGTTTTCTAACCTTTGTTTGACTTCAGGTCTGTTGCGACAGTGTTGCATAAAGGCACCATGGCAACAGGAAAACTGCCTCTGACTCAACTCATCGTCAGACACCTCAGCGTGTCTGCCTCTACGCTGTGGTAACACGCTGCTTTACACATCGTCAGACACCTCAGCGTGTCTGCCTCTACGCTGCCTCTGTCTGCCTCTACGCTGTGGTAACACGCTGCTTTACACATCGTCGGACTTCCATGGAAGGTGATGACTGTACCTGTGCAGCAGTGTAACACCTGTCATTGTCCATCATGGAAGGTGTTGAGGGTTAACCCGAGCCCAACACCTGTGTAGAGTCCTACACCTGTTATTGTGCCAGCAGCATTGTGGACAAAACCGCAAGATCAATATTGGACGACTTCCTTTGAACAAATGTGATTCACAGCCATGGAAACACAGGACAATGGAGTAGGCACCGTACACCGATAAGACAACACGCGTGCGTTTGACAGAACAGCCAGGCTCTACCTCGGAGAAGCCCTCAACATCAACCGCATGAACTTTATGTGAGTCCTGCAGGAATTCAACCAACTCAGAGACCAGTGTGCTTGTAGAATCTGCACTGTACATATCCAGTAGAGGCTTTGAAAGTAGAAGTCAGATATTCAGGAGAGTCCTGCAGCATACAAGGCTACCACAACCAGACTGCCCAACTCCCTCTGACACAACACCACCACTGCACATGTGCAACAACTGTCTGGTCGAGAAGGAGCAGGACCAAGGAACTCAAACGTACGTCTACTTGTTACAAATTGCAAATAAACTGGACACTACAACTTGTTTGTCTGTGTACAAGTCTGACAGGCAGTACCGGGACACAGGACACGTCTGTGTGCTGTGGCCGATGAACAGGGAGATTCCAGGGGGATTCATCTGAGAGTGATGTGTTTGTTCCTGTCTGCATTACCTGTGAGGTGTTTCTGCGTCTCTGAGGACGGTGTCTCTCTGAGCACAGCCAGGGCCTCGCTGACTCCCCCGTAGCGCTGGACCTGGGAGGGCACAGCAGGAGAGTTATGGCTGGGACATTTTAGCTCTCTAAAACGCTCTGTCCCATGCAACGCATTCATATATGTCCCCAGACTGTACCTAGACTGCAAAAGATCACAACCGAACGAGTGTTTGAGGAAGTCCCAAAATGATCGTTCATAAAAATCCCCCGGCCACAACTTTTCAAAATGTTTGGTAAACCTTGAGGGGGAGATGAAGGGGTTCAGTAACACCTGAGGTTGTGCGGAGAGCAGAGCAGCGATAGCGTACCTCCTCCTTGTTGCTGCTGTCTCTGAAGGCCAGGTTCCTGAGGGCAGCGGAGGCGGTCTGCTGGACCTGCTCCTTGGGGCTGCGCAGCAGGGACACCAGGGGGGCGATGCCCTTCAGCGTCCGCACCTGCACACAGCTAGAGTTATACACCTGCTACTACACCTGCACACAGGTAGGGTTATACACCTGCTACTACACCTGCACACAGCTAGAGTTATACACCTGCTACTACACCTGCACACAGGTAGGGTTATACACCTGCTACTACACCTGCACACAGCTAGAGTTATACACCTGCTACTACACCTGCACACAGGTAGGGTTATACACCTGCTACTACACCTGCACACAGCTAGAGTTATACACCTGCTACTACACCTGCACACAGGTTGGGTTATACACCTGCTACTACACCTGCACACAGCTAGAGTTATACACCTGCTACTACACCTGCACACAGGTAGGGTTATACACCTGCTACTACACCTGCACACAGGTAGGGTTATACACCTGCTACTACACCTGCACACAGGTAGGGTTATACACCTGCTACTACACCTGCACACAGCTAGAGTTATACACCTGCTACTACACCTGCACACAGGTAGGGTTATACACCTGCTTCTACACCTGCACACAGGTAGGGTTATACACCTGCTTCTACATCTGCACACAGGTAGGGTTATACACCTGCACACAGGTAGGGTTATACACCTGCTTCTACATCTGCACACAGGTAGGGTTATACACCTGCTTCTACACCTGCACACAGCTAGGGTTATACACCTGCTACTACACCTGCACACAGCTAGAGTTATACACCTGCTACTACACCTGCACACAGGTAGGGTTATACACCTGCTACTACACCTGCACACAGCTAGAGTTATACACCTGCTACTACACCTGCACACAGGTAGGGTTATACACCTGCTACTACACCTGCACACAGCTAGAGTTATACACCTGCTACTACACCTGCACACAGGTAGGGTTATACACCTGCTACTACACCTGCACACAGGTAGGGTTATACACCTGCTTCTACATCTGCACACAGGTCCCCTCTTTTACAGCAGTTAATCTGCTCTTAAAATCCAATCAGAATGATAGAGTGATTTCACCTGGCTAGAACTAGTTCACACTTTCCCCTGTGCTGATGATATGACTTACTGACATTATGTTAGCAGTCATTTTATGCCAAGGCCCAGCAAGCTTTGCAAACACAAAATGTATGTCGCTCCCAATACTTTTGGCCACAGCTGTACACCTGCTTCTACACCTCCCCCCAGGTAGGGTTAGACACCTTGTTATAGATCTGGACACAGGTAGGGTTATAGATTGGTAGACAAGGTAGGGCTATAGGCGGCTGGATGGATTTATGGATAGATAGATGAATGGATTGATGACTCTATAGATCCAAAGTGAACTAAGCATGCAAACACATCATTCATCATGCCAAACCGTCCCAGTTAGTTAGTAAAAGAGTGTTGGTGTGGCAGGTGCTGTGGCAGGTGCTGTGGCAGGTGCTGTGGCAGGTGCTGTGGCAGGTGCTGTGGCAGGTGCTGTGGCAGGTGCTGTGGCAGGTGCTGTGGCAGGTGCTGTGCTGGTCCACACCTCCTGCTTGGCCTTGTCTTCTGTGAAGGTGTTGTGCTGGATGAAGGACGCCCCACAGTGCTGGTAGTTCTCATCTCCACTGCACAGGAAGTCCACGGCCTCCTTCATGGTGAGGTCCATCATCTTGATGTCTCTGAGAACAGGAAGCAGGTCCCAGGATATGCACACAACTGAGCACTACACACACACACACACATACACTCACAAGCAAACACACACAGGAAAAACCAACCCAGCACAAACACACACGTATACACACACCCACACCACACCTGCATACACATATGTAAAAAGACACATTTTAACCATAACTAAAAACCATCACATCATATTCAGTCCATTCATTTCACTCACCGTGCATCCTTGCTCTTAGCTCCAGAAGTCTTGGTCTCCACCACAGAATGTTTGGACGCGACTCTCTCCACAGGCTTCTGACTGGAGACCTGCTGCCGGTTCACCTGGATCAAGCCCCCGCCCTCCACCGCCCACACATCCACCAGGCGAGAGTTCCTGTTGGTGGCCACCAGAGTGGATCTCTTCTGGTCCAGGTAGGTGGAGGAGCGGTTGACCCGAGCCTGCTGGCTGGCTGCTGGGCGCTTGGCCCGGGGGAACCGCCCTAGGTCTGGCTCACTGCGGCTGCTGTTGGTCTTGCCCATCGTGAGAGGGTGGGGGGAGGTCAGAGTGCCCTCCCATTGGCTGCTGGTGCGGGCAAGCTTCCGTGTGCACGAGCCCTGCAAGGAGAGGGTGGAGCTTCGTTGTGATGTCACAAGGAAGGCTAACTGATGGCAAACTTTCACAGCAAAAAAATCAAAAGTTTAAATATGAAACGTCGAGTTTGAGTGAAAGAGACTTTGATGATTCATAATGAGGTCATGTTTAGGTCCTGTTCAGGATTTACAGAGTTTAAAACATATTTGTATTTTGAATATGGTCAACGAGGAGCGTGGATGGGGAGTAAAGAGAAACAAATCCAGAGAGGTTTGTGTCCGTGCGCGTGTGTGCGTGCGTGCGTGCGTATCTCCACGTCAGGAAGTTTTCCAACTAGATGTCAGTTGTTCCTATCCAGCCCTTAGGAGGGGCACCAGACAAAACACATAATTCTTGTTTACTGTCACTGGCCTGTAATCACCACCAGACTTCGACTTAGGTCAAACACACAGTCAAAACTAATCATAGCTCTGGGACGCTTTAAATATGACCCTGCTCCAAATATTAAACAGTAGGCCTATTTTACAGCGGTAGGAACCTCAGTTAGCCTGTTAGCAAGTACCAATAGCAAGTGCAATGGTGTAACTCATGGGAGAAAAGTTATTACAATTTATAATAGGCTAGTATTAACTACGTACCGTTTTTGAGACGCCGCTTGCAGAAAAGGTGGGTGGGAAATAGTAATTTCCATTGAGCGTGTCCGGCAGTGATTTGAAGGACTTGGTGAAGAGGCCTGTATAGTTATATATAGGACCTGGGAGAATGAATGGAGAAGGTTTTTGACAATTCAATCTGTAGGATTTCCAGTGGTGTCCGTTTCTTTAAACAGTTTAAACAATTTTAGTTTACCTGTTTAAAATGAATTGCAAATAAACTACAATCAATTTATCTAACAATCACCACGCAAAAGCTTCGGGCTATGAAAAGTTTGAAAGAAGTGCTGAGTTAGACATTATTGGTAATTCAAGAGCCTATTCCTTTGTGCTAACGTTCGTCAAAAAGACAACAAAATCCAATGACATGGATATGACATGTAAAATCCAATATGACATTTTACATATCATAAGCAAATTTACATGCAATTTTTTATTGTAAACTGTATGATAGTTAGTCCGTTAAACTGCTAGAAAAACTATCCTGTTCTTTTTAAAATCTTACTCGCAGGAGAAATTGATCCCGAGGAACTTTTGATGACGTTTCTCGACTTTGTTCTCTTGATGGTTTGAACTTGATCGAGGACGCGCTGCCGGCCGGAACCGAATTGATTACTTGACGGTAAGGCCAGCGACGTTTCCTCTCGGTCCCCAAGAGCGAGGACGGACTTCAGTGGAGCTAGCATCATGGTTGGATCTTTCTTCTCTGCAGTGTACGCATCCGAAGCGGTAGCCTTCAACCGGGATACTGAGGCGTTTAGTGAACCAAATGCACCTTACCCTGCCCTGAGCGATTAAACCACGCCTATTGTGAGTGAGTGTGTGGCACTTTCTTACAACAACCTGGTGACATGCATAGAGCAGGATAGGCTTCTTGTGTTCTCAGCGTGGGAAACACTTTTCCTAGAATTTAAATTGATTAATGACATAGTTTAAATTAGATTATTATTCATCATTCCTGGTAGAATTACGGTCTGAGCAGAGACACACCCGTAACCCCGAGGTATGGCGCAGAGGGTGAGCCAGACCCGCCTACTTTGGCAGGCTAATTTCAACAAACAGTTGACTGCCTAAATAATCCGTTGTTGAGACATGTTCTGTGTGGTTGCCAGGTTGGCTGTACGTAGGCCAATTTGAGGCTAAAATAGACATCCTCATAAGTTGTCGACGTAGGCCTTCTCATACATTTACGAAAGGCTACTTTATGTATATTTGTAAACAATAATATCTCACAAGTGTTATAAACAAGAAACGGTTTCTAAATTGTAACATAGTTGAGACGTATTTATATCAACTGGATTCATATCAACTGGATGCAACGCTGCCCTCTAGTGGTGAAAGTCATAATGAGGACACTGATGTTGTAGGCCCACACTACAGCATCACTACTGAATTGGCCTAGTTTGACCTCTAAGCATGCAGACAAACTAAATTTTATTCTTCTACTTATCAACTGAACTCTCATTAAATCATTAAATTAAACAACAAATCACAAAAGCAAAATACTGCACCATAACCTACATTCTTTATTATTGCCTTAACATCATTCGATTGTCAACAGGAACTATTTTTTTTATTTTATTTTTTAAGAAATTGGACATATGTGAAGTGTTACTGACCTTGATATGGTGAATTTGGGTAATATGGGACATTTTTGCATGCATTTTCTCATGGGAAGTTATTTGATTGACAGTTTCCCCTTTCTGTGACACCACACTAATCAAAGTTTCTGATTTCAGTCATATAACATCCATGCCAAACCTAGAGTAAAAGTTATGTAGACTAGACATTGTCATAGCAGGAAAAAACACACACTGGAGTTTAGGTGTCCCACATTACACAATGTCCCAGATTACCCGAATAACCCTATATAGCCTAGGCTGTCAAGTTATGATTCATAGACGGTTGTGTTTTAGCATAGTGCCACATTCATTTTGAACTACAATTGTGAGGATTTATGCCCGAGTAGAAGTAACATGAAATGAAAATCAGTGAATCATTCAGAAGTGGATTCAGAGGTTGGTAGACTGCGTGTGTCATGGACAATGCCCATCTCTCAGCATAGAAAGCTTTTAAAAAGCAAAACATGTTATCGTCCAAAACACGGACTTAAAAGGTGTTTTTCTAACGTACTTTTGTACAGCACAGTATGGTGAGGACGTATTTGCCGCAACACTGTATTATATTCACTGATTTAATCAACAATCATTTAATTTAATCTAATAAATCATCGCTATGTACGTTCACTAAAGTGCTTCCCCTGTCCTTTCAACACTTCCACTGTAGCCTCAGTCCGGACGCCTGATTGTTCCCGTGACAACCGCCTGGAATCCCCCCCAGCTCTAACCTCTGTGGGGTCACCTGCTCCTGGCTGTCTGGTCCTCAGGAACAGGTCTGATCAGATAGAACAGTCTGGTCCTCAGGAACAGGTCTGATCAGATAGAACAGTCTGGTCCTCAGGAACAGGTCTGATCAGATAGAACAGTCTGATCAGATAGAACAGTCTGGTCCTCAGGAACAGGTCTGATCAGATAGAACAGTCTGGTCCTCAGGAACAGGTCTGATCAGATAGAACAGTCTGGTCCTCAGGAACAGGTCTGATCAGATAGAACAGTCTGGGTTCTAAGATGACGAGGACACTACCTTTGTTTAACAAATGGAGTCTACCATTTAAGTCAGTCTACCACTCAAGTCAGCCAGTCTACTACTCAAGTCAGTCAGTCAGCCAGGTGTTCAACCAGTCAAGTCAGTCTAACACTCAAGTCAGCCAGCCAGTCAGCCAGCCAGCCCGCCAGTCAGCCAGCCAGCCATTAAGCCAGCCAGCCAGCCATTAAGCCAGCCAGTCAGCCAGCCAGTCAGCCAGTCAGCCAGCCAAGCCCTGGAGCTGCAGGACTGGTATGGCTCAGAACAACAGAAACTCATGAAAGTTCAATGATCTTACTGCACTTTGACCTTCAGCACCTTAAAATGAGTACATTTCCTCCTCTCACACAAAAATGTGGGAATTCAAACTGGCATCCAGCTGTCTTCACAGTCAAAGACATTCTAAACGAGAGGAACACAGGATATGATGGATATGATTGGTTCGCACCAAGACTGTAAGAAGCTGGTGGAGGAATGCAATAGGAACTTATTATCTACAGCCTGTTATCATTATAAGGCTGAACTGTAAAAAAAAAAAACTAAAACTAGCTTAGAGTATAAAACTAGCTTAAACATAAAAACATTTTAAGATTGCAATAGGGTTAGATTTAGGGTTAGGGCTAACCCTATCTTACTGTGTCAGCTCGCAGCCAACAGTTTACATGTTAGGAGGTTATGAGGTTTGTGTTGGAAGGGAAATATGAGAAAGTGCAGTTACATCCAAAGATTAGCTAGTAGAATAAATGGGTGCATAGAGGTAAACTACACTGCAGTGCCACACAGTAGCCTGTAGAGAGCACTGTTTCAGGAAACGCCCTCCACACTTCCCTGGAGCGTTCCTTCAGTCAAAGAGCACACAATGAACAGCAGGGGAGTGGGGTCTCCCAGCAGAGCCCTGACCGGGGCAGGGGACCCACCTTCATCCTGGGTCCTGCCGATCAGTTCACAGCTTCTGGTGTGGACCTGAGACACCTGCCTCCTCCTCCACCTCCTCTTCCATCCCTAGCTGCTGCTCTGCCTCCAGCTCTCCTATCCCTCCAGGGAGGGGGGGGGGCTCAACCTCCTCCACCTCCTCCTCCTCCTACCTCCCACTCCTACCTCTACCTCCCACTCCTTCTACCTCCACCTCCTACCTCCACCTCCTCCCATTCCTCCTCATCTACCTACTCCTCCGCCTCCAGGGGCGGCCTCTTCGTGGCCACCCCCCTCAGCCTCTCCTGCAGGCTCCCCACGGCCAGCCTCATGTGGTCCTCGGCCCCCTGCAGGGCTTTCAGCTCCGTGGTGTAGAAGAGGTAGAGCATGCCGGTGACCAGCAGGGAGGCCAGGCCCAGCGCCCCCAGCAGGTAGAAGGAGGCGCTGGGGAAGGGCTGAGGGCCACCCAGCCAGGGCACGGCGGCCATCACCACCTCCAGGAGCAGCAGAGCCACGCCCATCATCCCCGTACGAGCCGCCGTGTGGCGCCGCCTCTCAGCGCAGTGCAGCCCCACCTTCACCTCTGTACGTGCCTCTGTCACCAGGTCCACCAGCTCCGCCACGCGCCCTGGGGGGTGGGGGGAGGGTGGGGTAGAGAGAAGGTGAAGGGGACGACGACAGGAGTTGGGGGTGAGAGAGAAGGTGGGGGGTGACATGGGTTAGGGTTAGACTATTTGAAGGTGCTTCCATGCATCACATTCATGACTGACGGAGGGCTGTGGAGGCCCCGGAAGGAGCTGAGTACCTGCAGCACAGTCTGGCCCACAGTCCTCCCCCCCCGTCTGGGGGCCACTGGGTCCCAGCCTCAGCGCCACGCTCAGGGCCTCGTGGTCGGAGTAGGGGTGGGGCTGGTCCGGGACCGAGCCCTGGGTGGTGGACATGGACTCACACTGGAGCTCCACCCTGGACGAACCCTGAAACACAACAACACAGTGAGGAGTCACAACAACACAGTGAGGAGTCACAACAACACAGTGAGGAGTCACAACAACACAGTGAGGAGTCACAACGCGTAGTGTCACGACGCGTACAGTCACGACGCATACAGTGTCAGGACGCATACAGTGTCACGACGCATACAGTGTCAGGACGCATACAGTGTCACGACGCATACAGTGTCAGGACGCGTACAGTGCCACGACGCGTAGAGAGCCACGACGCGTACAGTGTCACGACGCGTACAGTGCCACGACGCGTACAGTGCCACGACGCGTACAGTGCCACGACGTGTACAGAGTAAATGTGAACACATGAAAACGTAAATCTATATATATACACACAAAGATAGGTAACATTTATATATTTAGTGTCTCATTTAATTAGTAATTTATAAATTTTGTATGTCAATTACGCATTAAATTATACAATTATCATTTATTTAAGCTTTGTATTATATAATTGTTTATTTATTCAAGTATTTAACCATTCAATTATTTAATTGTTTATGTATTTATTTAGTTCGTTTTGGCCCCTATAATCCTCCATATAAGCCAATATTAGAATAACAGGTCTAAAAAGAGTTACTGAGTTAAGAGTTTGTAGTCACTACTGTAACTACAAACAGCTGCCAAAAAATGCTAGAATATATCTGTTAGGGGAAAAAAATTATTAATATTCTAATATCTGTTAGGGAAAACATGTATTCATATTCTAATATCTGTTAGGGAAAAAGATTCCCACCCCTAATATCTGTACATAAAATTCTGTCAGTCCGTTTCATTTCTTGATGGTCTGAAAACAACATGACTGGAAACTGTATAACATGATACCGACCATGACAACAGTAGCCCTGATTCCTGTCTAGGGCAGGTGTGTGGCTCACCTTGATAAGGATGTAGTCTATGCGTATGCCCTTCTCGAAGGGCACCAGATCCTTCTTGTTGATGAAGCAGTTGTCGGCTATCAGGGTGATTCCATTCTCACACCCCTGCAAAACAAGAAGTGATGAAGACAATTACACCCCTGCAAACATCAGCCCCCCCTCCCAGATGAGCGCTGGAGTGAGTCTCACGTCGAACACGTCTGTCTCGGTGTAGCAGTCCCTCAGGCCGGTGGAGGCCATCAGCAGTCTGGTGCCCAGGTCCTGGGGGTGCATGTTCAGGTCCCCCCCCAGGATCACCACATCCGCCCCGTTGGACGTGTGTCTGGAACAACCACACCCCCGTCTCAGTATTAACACACAGTATGCAGCTCAAACTATTTACCTAGTTTAGTGACTGTCTGTCTGTCCATCAGAGACTTCTTCCTTCTTGCAGACATACCTGATGAAGTGCTGCAGCTCCCAGGCCTGGACCACTCTGTGAGGGAGGTAGGTGTCTCTCTCCCTGCTGTACTCTGCATGGAGCTACACACAACACACACTCGGATTACAGCTGGTAGGAGAGGAGGAGGAGAAAGAGAGGATAAGAGGAGAGGTGGGTAAAGGGGTGGGGAGGTTAGAGAGGGGAGAGGTGAGGTGAGGAGACATGGTGAGGGGTGAGGACAGGAGAGGAGGAGAGGATGGGAGGAGAGAGGAGGAGAGGTGGGTAAAGGGGTAGGAAGGTTAGGGAGGAGAGATTAGAGAGGGGAGAGGTGAGGAGACATGGTGAGGGGTGAGGACAGGAGAGGAGGAGAGGGGAGAGGATGGGAGGAGAGAGGAGAGAGGAGGAGAGGGAAAAATAGGACTTACATGTGTGAGATAAACATGTGCTTTCAGTCTGCCTATCTCCAAAATGACCATGCCAACAGCTTTCCCACCAAACCAGTCTCCTTGGTGGACCTGTAGTTGGTGTGAGTCACAAACAGGTGGGGTAAACACAAAAATCCTCAAATCATGACTCACGGGATAATAACACGATACAGAGAACAGCACAGGGTAAGACTGGAGTAGCTCACATTAACGTTTTTCAACACATAAATCACCCGTCCCAGACTGAGAGCTCTGTGTTGGGTCCTTTTGACTCACCATGTAAGGGTAACCATTTAAGGAGTAGCAGTACAGAAAGGCATCGTTGATTCTGTGTTTGGAGAAGGTGGCCAGTCCACTTCCTATGACACCACTGGAAGACAAATGATCAACATGAGGTCATGAAACCCAAAAGAACACTGTCAAGCAAAACATAAGTAGAATCTATAGAAGAGTAGAATCTAAATGCAGTAGAATGTGTACAATCTAAGTAGAACCTTGGAAATGTAATGCTGTGAAGCGGGCAAGGGCAAGAGTATTGTAGCTGTCTGTGGGCATCTTCTGCTATACGACACTACTTTGTATTTGTTTATAGTCGTCTTTTCGGACATGGTTGACGAAGAAAAGAAAACGGTTTGCTCCCAGTGATTTGTGCGAATAAACACAAATGAACGCGAAAATGTGCTTCATTCACGCGAACAATTTGCTTCGCGTTTGGTGTGAACACAGCATAAGTAGAATGTAAAGTAAAATCTAAATACAGTAGAATATGTGCATAATCTAAGTAGAATCTAAGAAAGTAAAGCTCTGTCAGTCTAACACGTGGCTTTTGCAGAACACTCTTTAATGATTTAGTGAGGGGATTAGAACAAGGTGAGGGGGAACTAAACTTTGATTAATCCCAAACTTGTGCCCCGGTAAGGAGGAGGTGAGGGAAGTATTAAGAGAAGCTTGGGAAAATTCCTCTGTGTCTGGGAAAAACACACAGACACCCACAAAACGAACTTACCTTTTGAAGTAATGAGAGTGAGGGTGGCTACAGGCAAGCTTATTTTTCAAGAAGAGGTAGTCTTTTTCACTCCATACCTGAGTGGAAAGAATGAAGACACAGCTGAACACAAAACACATATTAGTGAAGCCATTTAGAATACATCTGTGGTGAACTGATACTTGAAAGATAAGGAAGGAGATTTTAAGGCCTTGGTTGTATGCCCAAACAGCGATGACAGCTGGGAGACTGAGAGAATGGAGGTGTCTTTAAGCAACATACCAACATATCACTTGAACTGATGGGTATGAACAGGTTTGTGAGTGTGTGTGTCTGTGTGAGTGTGTATGTATGTGAGTGTGTGTTTGTCTGTGTATGTGTGTGTGTGTGTGTGTGAGAGAGAGAGAGACAGAGAGATAGCCTGACAGAGAGAGAGTGCAAATATTTAGAGGTACTGAGTGTTCACAAAAAGGAGAAAGATAAATAGCGTGTGTGTGTGCGCGCACGAGTGTGTGTGTGTGTGTTAGCCAACCTCCTGCAGCAAGACGATATCATACCCGTCCCTGCTCAGCAGTTCCGCAACCATAGCATAGCGCTGAGAACAGTGTTTGCTGAGGTAACGGATGCCCCTAAGAAGACGAACAAAGTAGACAGCATGAACTGCACTGTGGGCTTGGACCCACTGCACTGTGGGCTCGGACCCCCTGCAGTGTGGGCTTGGGCCCACTTCACTGTGGGCTTGGGCCCCCTGCAGTGTGGGCTTGGGCCCACTGTACTGTGGGAAGTCCAGATGTATCTGTACCCAGATCACTGGTTAGTCTGTATTTGGTGGCACAATCAATATTATTTCTTGTCATTATGTGCCTTTTTTCAATTTCCTGGCTAACATGCTCGTCTGCGATGCTACCATGTACCAAGTTTTAAAGAATGTTTCCAAAGTTTAAAAAAATATTTTTGAAAAATAATTCTAATCAAAAGTTTCTAAAGGTTGAAAAAAAGGTGGGGGGGGGCAGGTTTTTAATAAATATTTTTGAAAGGTTGAAAATATTAAAACGTTTGAGGACTTTATACTCTACTGTACTCTGTTCTGCTTTACTCTGTTTTATGGTTCTCTGTTCTCCCCTCCCCTCTTCCTTTCACTGTATGAAGCGTGACACTAAGTAGTTATAATGGCTTTTTATTTAAGTATATGTCAGAGCCCACACCTCACCTCTTTACTTTAACTTTAGTGAAAAAGTGGTCGGTACTTCAACTTTTACCAGGGTCTTTTTAAACATGAGTACTTCTACTTGAGTGAAGGGTGTGTTTTGCCTTCTCTGGTAATACTTAAGATAATACTTCAGAGTAGCTACTCAGTAACGTCATAATACTTAGCATCCTTATTTTACTCAGAAACGTAATAATACTTACGAGGACCATCACAGTACTCACCAGCAGTTGAGAGAGAACACTCTCAACCTGAGCGGATCTATCGCTGTCATCGGAGCACTCGGGTCAGCAGTCATAGTGAACTACCGCAGAGATTGGTTCCTGGAGAGAACACAAAACTGACGACGTCAGTCAGAGAAGAAAGACACGATAATAAACACTTACGATGCACATGAATGACCTCTGATACATAATTCTAGTAGATTTTACAGTCACCTTTAATTGTGCTACACGGTGCAAAATGAAGAATGCCAGACAAGCATTATTTTTTGTAAAACTTTACATAGAGCTTCATAATTCGACGTAAACAGGACTTGAAACACCGAATTCACAGTAGATTCACATTGTCAAAATGTATTATAACACTGTGCTGAAGAAAGATATCGTATCCAAAGTTAGATGAGATGCCCAGAGTGCAGTGTGTGAACTACAGTCATTACTGGGCCTGATGACGATTATTTGAAGTTCTAGATACTGTAGGCAGCTAAAACGTACTGTACTTGTTCTATATTTCTGAGTTGTTACATAATATTTCTGACATAACCTGTCACGGCCTCGTTGACCAATATCACCAACTCATGTTCTTTCGCCAGTAAAAGTGACATATTGCTTTTTATTTCAATGGCTAGCTAGCTAATATTTCAACTGAATGAACTTACCGGTTGATGATAGCTGGTTCGCAGTGCGGTGCGACGGTGGAGTGACTTCTACAATGTCAACAGACACCGACTGATCGACCACACCGTGACAGTTCAAACTGACCACACACAACCAGAGACATATAGAAGTAACTAGCTACCATTGGCTAAAATTACGAACATAACTAAGAAGGAGCCAAATGTGGTAACTGACCAGCTAAATGTATACAGTAGCTAGCTAGCTACTATCTGGTTGAAAACAAGCCTTCAAAATAAAAGTACCCTGCTCGCTGACTCCTCTGGACTCTGGACTATCCTTGAGTCGTTGCAGAATCATAAAGAGCAAGTCCTTTACAGTGTTGCGGTCTCAATTGAAAACATGAAAAACTACTTAGTCTAGTTTGGAATCTTCCCATCATTACAGCAATGTGTTTTTAGCAATGCAATGAGACTCAGACTGACTAAATAAAACAAACATATTTAATAGGTTTTCTGGGGAAAATTTCCCTAAAGGCACCATGCGTCTTTTATTGTTAGGATACACATTTTGATTTGATTATATAATACAACCCCTTTACTCTGAAGATAACAGATAATACAAAAAGGCAATGCACAATGGTAACTAAGGCCTCAAGAACCCCCCTTCAACCAAAAACTTGCCAACACCGTTTTGATTATGATACAGAACATCTCACCAATGTCAACACAAACACACATTTTCAATGGGTGCATATGGCGTCCACTGAAAGTCCAAAACAACAAATAAAAACAATATTAATCATGATTATAAAAAAACAAGATACTGTAAAAAAAAAGAGACAAACATCTGAGAAATCTGCTAGTAAATGTTTAGCAGTTGTTTAGCATGACATTCAAGGCCAGGTGTGAGCCCACCTCAGGGTCTGATACATGATAAGGGTGAGACCGACAGGTTCAAAGTAGATAAGACTCTCTCCCTCTCTCTGTCTCCCTCTCTCGGTCTCTGTCTCCCTCTCTCTGTCTCCCTCTCTCGGTCTCTGTCTCCCTCTCTCCCTCTCTCTGTCTCCCTCTCTCTTTCTCTCCCTCTCTCTGTCTCCCTCTCTCTTTCTCTCCCTCTCTCCCTCTCTCTGTCTCCCCCTCTCTCTGTCTCCCTCTCTCGGTCTCTGTCTCCCTCTCTCTGTCTCCCTCTCTCTTTCTCTCCCTCTCTCCCTCTCTCTGTCTCCCCCTCTCTCTGTCTCCCTCTCTCGGTCTCTGTCGCCCTCTCTCTTTCTCTCCCTCTCTCTGTCTCCCCCTCTCTCTGTCTCCCTCTCTCTCTCTCTCTCTCTGTGTCCCTCTCTCTCGCTGTCCCTCTCTCTCTCTCTCTCTCTCTCTCTCTCTCTTTCTCTGTCTCTACAGTGGATCCAAGAGCTGGCAGTTCATCTAGTTGTATAGTTCTCTTGCCAGTTATCTGTCATTACATGTCAGTATATAGTCGCAACACAACCATTGCAATGGTAAAAGACAAACATCACCCATAGCCCAGACCTTCCCATCTCTCGTGTGTTCAAACCCTATAAATAACAATCAATGGTCACACTCACCCCCAGCACCAGAGAAAACAGCTGATCGTAAAAAAAACCCACAGCAGCTGTTTTTTTTTCTCTCTTCCCCCAATGGTAAAAATATCTTCAGGGGGATAGGAATATTGTTTAGTTTGATGCACACGGACAACCTTATGTACATTACGATATTCTAAATTCATCCAGTATCATTGTTTAACCCTCGTGCTGCCTTCGGGTCACATGACCCAAAGGTTCATAACGAACCATCGTTGTGTTTACCCAATTTTACCCAATACAAAAACAAATAAAAATAATTTTCTTTTAACCTTCGCAATGTGGGGGGTCTGAGACAGCCCAACGGTTAAAAGAAAATGCTTCACTTTGTCTTTGTATGCGGTAAATTTGTCGCAATACGACGGTGGGTCACAATGACTGATGGGTCAGAACGACCCGAAGATAACACGAGGGTTAAAGATGTCAAATTGATCTGGAAGTTCACAGGAAAACATACAAAGTCTGTATAAACACGTAAATAACATGCAGTCTTTCCCTCCTCCTTGTTGCAGAGGGGAAACACTGTTGCTTTCTGACTGCTGGAATCTCGGTGCTGAGTTCAAGTTGATCACAAACATAAACAAGAGCGCAACATACTCCTATGTAACACACATCACTGTAGCATTCACAGCACATAAACTGTTCATTTCGATCAGGCTACATATAACTCAGAAACTCAAGAAAATAAACACTTGTCTGTACCCTTTCTTGATCCTTTAGTGCACTTAGGCACTTGTTTTGTTGTTTAGGCCCCTGAAAACAACAGGGATCGAGAGAGAAGGGAACACGCCAGGATACCGGACCCGTCAGACGGATAGTGGGTCCTCTGATCTAGTCTAGACTTAGAAACTCTTGGTACACTTGGACCATAGACAAACGTGTAACCTTTCATTTTTTGATCAAATAAGAAAACCTAACAGCTGTAAGGTTTTCCACAGTCTGCCGGGATGAATCTGATGCTTCAAAATTATACATTTGAGGGGTAAAATGCATAGTTAGGTCAAGTTTACAATTGCTTGGTGAATTCATTTTCTCTCCAGCATCTCTATGCTTTTCTCAAGAGGTAGTCATAATAAGGCAATCGCAAGTGGCAGACTGAAGTGCTTGTCTTTGGAGAAAGGCACTAGTCATATCTATCGATCAATCGATCAACCGATCTATCTATCGATCTATCTATCTATCACACCGTTTTGTTGGACAGCTCTACAATTCTTCAGTTTGTTTTTCTTTGTTTATTCTCGTTCGTGGTCCTTGTTTCCGCACGGTTCCAATCTGTATAAATACACGGCTCCTAGTCCTCTGTGTTCCCTTGCAAAATACTCTTTTCACCATAAACACATTCTCAGTCCCTCTGTGAATATGTTTCTATATACATTTATTATCGTCACCGAGGTCAACCACCCCCTCTGAGCACGTTTATATAAACTAGTAAGAAGCAGGCTTTTCATCAAAAAATTTTTTTTATCTTGATGTCTTTTCACTGTTTGTTGAGACTTCACTTTCTTGCTCTGAGTGGATGTATGCAAAGGAGCCGGGGATGTTTAAGTGTCTCTCGGACAACTGAGTGGGAAGAGGAGAGGTGGTGTCATGTAGGTTCCTGTCAGCCTTCTCCTTCCCTGAAGAGCTTGTTAGTCTTTGACAAGTCTGTAAACGTGATACTGAGCTCCGTGTTCGCTCGTCGAGACCTCGAACACAAACGCTATGCAGAGCAAGGTCTCCTGGGTATCCCTGTTAGTCACCACCTGCAGAAGCAACACAGCGCAAACTAAATGTCAGCATGCGAACAAATCTACCTGGTAAAAACACTGCATGAGAATGTGACAAGACATACGACTTAATGGAGTTTTTATCCACATGAAACCACCAAAATAACCGTTATATTTTGTCTATTTTATGTTGTGCATTTGTGGCAAACAAATGTGTTATTTTGTGCTGCAGTGCAGTGTTCTGCCGTGTACCTGCAGGATGGTGAAGTTCTCCAGAACACTGTTCATCATGTACTTCTCCGGCAGGTGTTTGAGCTTGTGGATGAAGTTGATCATGTACTCACACATGGGGGAGCGATGGATCCTAAACACACACTTCCCCCCTTCCACCCTGGGGTACTCCGTCTGAAACACACACTCAGTTCAGCCAAGCGGAAAAAGAGTCCTCTCATTTAAATACAACAATTGAGAGCTTGATACTCTCTAATATTTTCATTATATTCATATTCGAAGTGTAGTTAATATAGACCGTATTCATATACTTGACAACTTTAATATATGTAAGTATGGTTTATATTCATAAATACACTTTCCAAGGATACTATAAGTATAATATGTTTTCGCCATTTAATTTCTTTCCGCCAAAATGAGATCCCGCCCCTTGGTGACAGCAGAAAGGACAGGCTCACCTCCACCTTCTCCACCACCTGCTTGCCGAAGGAGCAGACCTTGGTGGACACGGTGATGCTGCTGTTCTCAGAGCTGCTGTACTGGCTGCTCACGCCGTAGAACGACCCTGGGCCATCCTGCATGCCACTGCTGTTCAGGTCCGCCTGCACACACACACACACACACACACACACACACACACACTTAGAAAGGCAAGGTACTAGTCCCCAGCAGGCCTCAGCATGTTGACAACCACACTGCCAAGACAGAACAGAACGAGACCCAGCAGACAGGAGCTCCCCCTGGTGGCAACACCAGTGAACTGTCAAGTCACGATAACATTGAGTCAGAAACGACCACAACACACCCAGAACTTGACCAGGAAGAAGGCGTTCTGTGGCCCGTTCTCGTACAGCTCCTTCAGCCCGCCCTTCTTCTCTGGGAACTTGTCGTAGATCTGCCTGATGTCCACGGCCTCGAGGAGAGGGTCGCTGTAGGAGGGGTTCGTCTGCCCGATGTGGACGAACAGGTGTTTGCTGTACTGCACAGAGGAGAGAGGCAGGAGGAACAGTTAGGTCTGGAAGTTATATTTTTATAATATTTATATATATATTGATAATATTTTGGGATGGTTACTTAGTAGCTGGAGGTGATAAGAGTTCCTTAAGTATATACACAAGAATACTTTGGTCGATAACGTCATATGTTCATTTAGCAGCCTTGAACCTGCCCCCCCACCCCCCCCCCCCCCCCCCCAGAGCTCCTCTCACATTGTCCGGGTCTCTCTGGATCTCCATGAAGGCGGAGTACTCCAGCATCCGCAGCTTGGAGGAGGCGATGGTGCGGTCCTGCCACACAGGCACGGCGGTGGCTGCTGGGGGGAGGGGGGGCGCCAGGGGCTCATAGGCTGAAACACACACACACAGATATACACACACACACACACACAGATACACACACACACACACACACACACAGATACACACACACACACACACACACACACAGATACACACACAGATACACACACAAACACACACACACAGATATACACACACACACACAGATACACACACACACACACACACACACACACACACACACACACACACACACACACACACATACACTTATACACACATACTGCCTCTCTTATTTTCTGATTCTCCATCTCTCTCCATGTCTTCCTCCCTCCCTATCCCTCCGTCTCTCTCTCTTCACCCCCCCCCCAGTTGGAGCGCTCTCGGCGCCAGCTGCCCCCTCCCCCCCCAGAGGATGATGATGATGGGGGTGTGGTCAGGATGAAGGTGGTGGCTGAGTGTGACTTCTCAGCACGGGATGAGTCTGAGCTCAGGCTGTGCCGCGGGGAAGAGTACACCATCCTGCACCAGCAGGACCAGCTCTGGTGGAGGGCCCAGGACCAGCACGGGTAGGGGTGTGTGAGGGGTGTGTGAAGGGTGTGTGAGGGGTGTGTGAGGGGTGTGTGAGGGGTGTGTGTGTGTGAGGGTGTGTGAGGGGTGTGTGAGTGTGAGGGTGTGTGAGGGGTGTGTGTGTGTGAGGGGTGTGTGAGGGGTGTGTGTGTGTGTGTGTGAGGGGTGTGTG